>NC_067138.1:17517177-17699677 GCF_903995435.1 Acomys russatus
GTTTATTTTCATGTGGAAGTATTTAGAATTTTAGAATTCCATTTAGAAATTCCTGATTACCCAGAGTGTCTCTTTGATGTCATTTATGTGGTCTTTTCAGTGGTCACATTGAGTTTTGTGTTATATAATAGCATTCCCTTATACTTAGAAGGCACATTCCACAAAAGCTCACTGTAGCTCTAGACCTTCTATATACTGTTTTCCTCATATGACTTGCACCTTTGCCACAGAGAATCCGAGCTAGTCTATCCTTTGGTTTTATGTCCAGATGTTTCTTTTTGTTTAAATTAAAATATAATTACATCATTACCCACTTCTCTTTCCTTCTTCCATCATAGCCACTTCCTCTTCAATTGTTTTATATTATGTACATGCATAAACATGTAAATACAAGAAACTGAGTCTGTCCAGTTGGATAGGTCTTTCAAGAATAACCACTTGGAGCTGAACAGCTAACCAAGGCATTGTATTCCCAGGGAAGATTCAGTTCTCCTGCTCTGAACCTTCACGCTTTGCCTGGATCTCTGCTACGGATGGGCCAAGTGGAATGCACCCTGTTAGGGTTGCATGATCTACTGAAGAAAGACCCCAAGGCAGTATGCAAAAACAGTGTTTTTATTCTAGCGTGCTAGGATCACTTCTCTCTAGAGGACAACCCCAAAATGATCACACAGGCTCAATTTATAGACAGTTGGAGGGATCTGTGATGACAGAGTTGAGTCAGAGTGTACGAGGGTATTTGTTTAGTTATTTGGGACTTTTGAGTCACTGAAGTTTTGGTTCTTACTCAGGAGTTGGCCTTTAATTTGACTGGATGGGGCCATCTGTGTTCTTTACCAAGGCCATGAAGTAATAAAAACATGGTATCTAGTCATTTTGTTCTATAACCTGATTAGCTGCCCATAAGCTGTCTGTAACTTGTGGGTATTTTTAGGAATTGTTAGAAACTTGGCCTAGCGAGGCAGAGTGAAAACTTGAGGCCTGTCATGGAGTTGGTCTAACCAAGCAACTGGGGTCATTGCAGGGTTTGGGGTCCCTGGGGTCGAGTCCCTTCACACCCCTTCCACATTAGCATGTCTATTGGCATGTCTGTGTTCCAGTGTGTAGATGGCCACATTGTTGAGGTATCACAGGTAAATCTTCCCTTATCCTAAAAGATACAGTCTCACTGCCGAGTTCCTAGTCCCTGGTTCCTTGTTATACCGCGGCCCCTGAGTCTTAGGTGCAGCACTTGTGCTGTGGGCATATGTTAAAGTAATTTATTCACCTGAAGTAATTGTTTCCAGTGCTTACTGCCTTCCGCTGGTAACCTAGGCAAAGCCCTGGAAGCTTCTAGCCTCCGTACAATATTATCTAGGCCTAGCTGTTTTCAGTCTCTGAGATTTACTGTGAACAAGCTCACTCTTTTTAGTTCTTTCTGAACTCTGGTTACCTGGATGGCTCAATGCAACTGTTTGGGCTCTGAATAACAGATTCAATCTGGCTTCTCTCAGTTTCTCACTGAATAGCTCTCCTTGGCTCCAAACTAACTCTGGCAGTGCGTTCTAATCTTCTAGCTCCTTCTCATTCTCTGGCTCCTTCACCCATCTCTAGCTTGTTCTGTCTTCAACCTCTCTCTATGAAACTCTTCTGGTTAAACTACCTCTGAATTCCACGAACTCAACGCCACTGTACTGCATCTCAACTCACTAACTCAACAGAACTGACTAGAACTCACAGATCTGCATGCCTCTGTCTCTTGAGTTTGGGATTAAAGGCATGTATCACCACGCCTAGACCTAAGCTTTTCTGTGCTTGTAACTTGCTCTGTCCCAGTCTCTCCTTGCCTCTGTCTCCCGGGATTAAAGTCGTGTTGTATTCCAGCTGGATCACACAGACCTAGAAGGTCTTTGGATGTGATCTCTTGCCAGAACAGCCATGTTCTGAATTAAAATTCCTCTACAAACATATTTATTGGGCCTGATCATCCTGTGATCAGTCTTACTCTGTACACTTTGAACAGTTGGAGTTTTCTGTAATAGTCTCCATCTGTTACAGAGAGGTTATTTGATTAGAGGTGAGTTCTGTACTTATCTGCTGGTAGAAGCGTATGTTTTAGAATGTAGTTAGGAATTAGAGTCCTAGGAAGTGATGTTAGTACAAGTTCTCTAAGGCCCGTGACCTCTCTAGCATCAGGTAATTGTCTCTGTTTCCATTACCAGGACAACAGTGATAACCTATAATGTTTTGAGAAAAATCTTGGACTTCCCTGACCAACTACTAGAAAAGGCGGTTTCCCTTGCCTGCTACTGAGGTTTCTGTTAGTCTGTGGCTCTGTTAGTGGAGAACAGTGTCTGCCAAAGTGACATCACTTTATTATAACTATGTATACCTGTCTGTATTATATATAATTTTATTAAGCAAATAAAAGAATGTTCTTATGGTTTTTCAAATATCTTTAGTGTTAAGTTCTTTCTTTTTCCTCCTTCGCTCCTTTCCTCCCTCTCCTGTGTATTGACCTCCCTCCTTCCCAATTAAAGCTCCTTTGTTTTTCTCATTTTCTTCTTCATATCACTTTGGGCCCACTAAGGATATGAAGGCTTCTTGAGTGTACGTGATACTGTGCAGTCTAGTAATAGGGGTGGCTAATGACTAACTAAAAGGTGAGTAGCATATACACTGTGATGCAGTGATGCTCATGTCCCTGTGAGCTGGCACAACATGTGTTCTCTTTCCTCCACTCAGCTATTGAACTTATTGTTCTCTTTATTGTAAATATAAGCTTACATTTAAATTTTCCATTTGTTTGTTTTAGTTTGTATGTATGTCTTCTGCCTCTCTTTTGCTCTGTGCCTGCCTCTCTCCCTCCTGCTCTTGTTCCTCCCTCTCTTCCTTCTCTCCCTCTCTCGCTTTCTCTCAGGCTAGCCTTGAACTTAGTGAGTTCCTTCCACCTATGCCTCCCAAGTGCGGAATTAGAAGCCTGTGCCACTAGCCTGCCTGTCTTTTTTCCTCCTTTGTTCAAACCCTTCTGTTTGCTGAGGTCTGCTTCTTACCCATGCTGCACATTTGATTTTGCTCATTGAAGCATTTTATCATGGCTGTTTCAAAGTTTTTGCTAGATTATTCTATAAACCTCTCTCATATTGTTGGCTTCTTTGGTTTTACTTTCTCACTCAATTTGTTTTTGTTTCTTTCTTTGTTTGCTTGGTTTTGGTTTTGGTTTTTTGGTTTTTTGGTGTTTTCCCAAGACAGGGTTTCTCTGTGTAGCCTTGGCTGTCCTGGACCTGCTTTATAGATCAGGCTGACCTCAAACTCACACCAATCCACCTGTCTCTGCTTCCCTGAGTGCTGGGATTACAGGTGTGTGCACTGTGCCTGCCTTAATTTGGTATGTTCATAGTTGTTCTTTTGACTTTGTAAAAAATCTAAGTAAATTCTTACTTGCTATAAATCTAAACATTGCTACTTATTACTCAGTGTTGTAAGTTACCTTTCAGTTGCTGTGAAGAGACACTATGACCATGGCAACTTACAGAACTAAGAGTTTATTGGGGCCTACAATTTCAGAGGGGAAGCCCAGGGCCAACATGATGGGGAGCATGGTAGCAAGCAAGCAGGTATTGCACTGGAGTAATGCCCTCAGAGCTTAGATTTGACCTACAGACATGTGAGAGAGAGAGAGAGAGAGAGAGAGAGAGAGAGAGAGAGAGACAGACAGACAGACAGACAGACAGACAGACAGACAGACAGACAGACACAGACAGACAGAGACAGACAGACAGACAGAGACAGACAGACAGACAGACAGACAGACAGACAGAAAACTCATTGGGAATGGCATGAGCTCCAACCTCCAACCCCAATAACACTTCTCCTCCAACAAGGCCATACCTTCTAATCCTTTTGAAACAGTTCTACAAAATTGGAATGAAGCCTGCAGATATTTAGGGGGCAGGTAGCATTCTCATTCACGCCACCACACCCTGGTAACCTTGTATGAGGTTGTCTACCATCAGTTTTTTTCATCTTTAACATAGGAAGATGATAAACTGTAGCTCTTGGTAGTTGTGGGAGTTAAGTAATGCTAGTGAAATGTCAGCAGTGTCTCTGTGCACAGTGGCCACAGTCTGAAAGTCCCACAGTGGGAGTAGCAGAGGCAAAATCAGGACAAAAGATCGACGGTGGGAGGATGGATTCAGGACCCCTTAAAATAAAGGGTGAGCATAATGGACTGTAACAAGCCCCAGCAGGTAAATGTGGTGTTTAGTTGAAGTCCACAGCAAAACTGAGTGTAGAGAAGGTGCAGACCTGCAGCAGTTACGTGGAGAACAGCTTAGCCAAAACAGGATGAAAAGGTGAATACTGTTCAGTAACAGTGACTGTATACAACGACTGACTCCATTTTGTCGGGAGTGTGTTCAGTTTATCCCAGTGGAAATATAAACACACTTTTCTGTGAAACCTAAGTGACAAGTTAAAGATTCTTAAATGTATGTATCTTAATTTGTTATCTGATTATATTTTAGGCCATTATATTATTGAAAAGCAACTTAATTTTACAGCATGAAAAACTGAATTTTGACAGGTCTGCATAGTTCCCAGTGTTCGAGTTGAAAATCACTCAGAAACTGACCACCAATTACATAAAATCACGTGGACTCCTAAGAATCTTCTTTACTCATGCAGGAAATTCAGTGTAGACTTGGCTGTGTGGTAGGAGACTACAGCTCTGTCCGAGTGCTGATGTTGAGATGATCCGCGACAGCATCCTTACCACTCTGTTATATTGCTCTTGGTGAGCTGCTGTAAAATAACAGTACGGAAGCCAGGGGCTGCACCTGTCATCCCAGTGTTCAGGAGGCAGGGGCAGGAGGTGTACGAACAGGGTACATAGAGGGATCCTGCCTAAAATCAAAGTTAAGACAACTTCAATCTGAAGTAATGGTGTTAACTTTCTGATTGCTTCTGTTTTTTAAATTTTATTTATTTGCATTAGCTGTTTGAGAAGTTGTACAGTGTGTGTTGATCATATTCATCCCTCCTTCTGTCCCTCCAAGATCCACTCCCCCGTTCCCTACCTTCCTTGTTTCTTGACTTACTGAGTCTACTATATAATTTACAGTTATAGAATTTAAATTGTTTAAATATGTAGTATAAATAGTGTTCATGTAGATAGTGCAAAAAGATGGAGGAATAATAGCATTTCACTTATCAGGTTGGAAAATGTTTTCATAACTTTAATTGAAGTATAATAAACTGTATGTGGGATGTACACTTTGATCCCTTTTGACATGTTTATAAGCCTGTGAAGTGAACACTTCTACGGCCCCCAAAGTTTCCTCTTACCCTTTTGTAATTTGCCACTCTTGCCCACTCATTCCCAGGCAACTACTGACCTGCTCTCTGTCACTATTAATAAATGGCAACATTCTTCAAGCATAATATCCAATGCCAGAATAGGAAACAAGATACTTTCAAATAGTTCTGTGAGAATGTGAAATTAGTATTTTTTTTTTTTAATGGCACTTGAGTAATGTAAAAAAAAAAAAAAATCTAGAGTGAATATCCTTTGAGTTAGAATTATATTTGCACTTAAAAGAGACAATGCTCATGTGAGCAAGGGTTTAAGTATAAGAATGGTCATGATTATGTTTATAGTTGTCAAAATTAGAAACAAATTCAATGTGTAGCAGTGTAGATTTTTGTTTTTGTTTTAATGTGGTACTCAGGGTCAAACCCAGGAAAGACTGTACATACTAGGAATGACTCTACCACCAAGCTGTTTCCCTCATGCTAATCCTGAAACTGCCTTTAAAACAAACAAACAAAACAAACAAACAAACAAACAGTTCATATAACCAAAATGCCATGCTTTTTTAAAAGTACATAAATAAAAAGGACTAAAAACATCTTAAAAGCAACAGTTTTGTCTCTTACTGGCTATGGAGATTTTTCTGTATTTTCTCCAGTGTGTTTTTCTTCATATTTTTTAAATGAAAATTTCTTTGGAATTAAAAAAAATCTAACACTTATTAATGTATAGAGCTTGAAAACTAACACAAAGGTATAAAAGAACACCATAAAATTAATAGATATATTATTTTTAAATGATTTAGTTGTGTGAAAGGACAAAGCTTCATTGTGCTTTGTGAATCAGGATACAGAATCCCTGCCTTTGCTTTGTAGCTCCCACACTGCGTGTGTCCTGATGGCGAGGAGCTGGTTAGAAGGTGCTAGAGGCTTCTTGCAGCACAAACTCTGCAGGCCCTGCCAGTACATGCTGTCCATCGCCTTAGTTCTCTCCTCATCAGCTGCATGTCCTCACTCCTGTACATATTGAGACACACATACATTTGTGTGATCTATTTTCATTATTCCCACCCTAAGATGCTGTCCATGACTTCAAGTCAGACAGTATTATTGGCACAATGTCCAGATACCAATTAGAATTGATGTTAGGAGCAGTGAGGGTGTGGGGGTTGGAGGAGGAAGTGGACGAGAGAGCCACACACATACAACTGAGCAGTAATAGGAGAAAAGGTGTTGGCTGACCAGATGATCAGAACGCGTGTCTGGAGCGTAGGCCCTTTGCAGAGAATTTGGCAGTCAGGAATGGAGTGATGAGAAGGAGGAAGAAGGGCTTCCTGTCGTGTGAAGGAGCTCACATACTGTAGTGAAAGTGACGGGAAACAATGCATGCTGGAAATAAGAGAATGATGTAGTTTGGGGAAATGGTAGGTTATGAAGCCCTGCACCCTTCTTATCTCCACAAACACGCCGACTCTGTATTGTACATGGGTATATTCTCTTGATGAAAAGTCTAGAAACTCGTCAACTGAGGCTCCTGAACCCCAGGCAAGCATGCCAACAGCATTGTGGCACTAATTATACCAAAAGTGGTAGGAAAAAATGAAATACCTTTGGGCTATAGTTCTAGCCCATGGCCTTGTTCTTAAAGTCAAGGTAACCCTCCTACCAGCTCCCAGTTTGACCTAGCCTAAGCCAGAGCTGACAGGTGAAAAGCCTTAGTGTCTGGAGAGATGGCTTAAAGCATTCAATGCTCTTACGGGAGACCTGACCCACATCGAGTGCCTCGCAGATGCCTGTAACTCCAGTTACAGCGATCCAAGACCCTCTAATGGCCTCCTTCAACATACATACATATAATTTAAAACTAAAAGGAGTTCACAATTCAATGGCTGTGGCCACCATCAACCTCAGGATCTGGGAGAGGGATAGACCCAGGGAGGCCCCAAGGGGAGACACATTGGCAGAGAAGGAGCCTGCAGAGCCCAGAACATCTCTGGGACAGCAGGAACAAAAAGTCAGGTTTTATGGGAAGATGCTTGTAAGAAGTGGTCTCTTGAAGGTGGAAGGAAAGATAGTGGAGCAGAGCCACATGTGTGGGGCAGAGTCGTGAAGCTAGCGACGGGGAGACAACGGTCTGGGAGTGGTATGAGAGCGCACCTGCAGTGGACAAAGGAACATGTTGTTGCTGACTAGGGCAGCTCTTCAGCTCACCGAGATGTACAGGCCAGTGTCCCCAGCCTGGAGCTGCTGCTGATACAGCCCTCACTGCTGACCCTGCTTTCAGGGTGGGGTGGGGAAGTGGGCTGAGGAGCTGCCTGTGGGCTGTAAACGTGATGGTCGAATCTGGAGAGCAGTGGCCTGGAGCCCTCAAGGATCCTGCCCACCCCACCCCAATCCCATGCCCTGCCTAGCCACAAGATGACCCTGACTCTGGCCAACAGCAAGATAATCGAGATGAGTCTCAGCAGTAGGCTGGTATTCATGATGCTTCAGAAACCAGAAAGCTTGAACCAGACCAATGACCTGTTGCCGTAAGCATTTGCACACAAAGCTGTTTCAGCAAAAAATACACTGCATGTTACACTGCAGTTTGCAATGCACTTTGGTGAATAAATGTGAGATGAAGTGGGTGGGGAAGATGGCAGAAAGAGAGGTGGGACTAGAGTCGTGGTGACAGGTGTGGGAGTGGGGCTGCAGTGGACGGGGGTGGGGTGGGGGAGAACATGTCATTGTTAAGTAGGGCTGGCAGAATGGTGTGCAGCAGCCTAGAGCTTGTGCAGACTCAGCCCCCACATTAGCTGCCCAGCTGCATGAACACCCTGCCTCAGAGCAACAGCAGGAGGTCAGAGGTGAAGAACGGTTCATTTTCTGGATCGGACCTTAAGAGACCTCTGTAGTCCATGCTGCCGCTGGAGGCCATGCTAATGTCCAAGGTCCATGTTACTGCCAGAGGTTGTGCGGATGTCTGTGGTTTACACTGCCACCTGAGGTCCTGTTGAGGTTTGTGGTCTGTGCTGCCACCAAGGACCATATAGATGTCCATGATCCCTGCTGCCACTGGCTGTTATGGACAAGGAAGCGTCTTTTTGCATTGGTATCGATGGCTGCGGATTCATAAGTGAGAGTGAGAGACATTACATTGAAGGCTTCTGTGACAAACACCGGTACCCACTGCCCCATCACCAAAGCAAGGAAACATTCTAGACAGGAAGCCTTTGAAGAGAACCCTTAAAAATTGTGATAAAGATGCTGAAATATAGCCCTTCATAGTTTATGGCTTCTGGCAGAGGGGTGGGGAAGGACTTAGTTATCTTTAAGGGGCTGGCCACTGGGAGTTAGACCATGCTCCAATGAGTATATATAGGCAATACAAATTGGGCTTGCTGTGTTATTTTTATTTTATTGGGCAGGCACAAGAGTGGGAGGAATCAGAAGCAAGTGTGATTATGTAAAATTCCCAAATAATCAATAAAAATGTTGTGTTTGGAAAAAAAAAGAAGTAAAACAAAACCTGAGTTGTCTATGGGATGGCCATGCGAGGAGCAGAGCACCAGTGGGTATTTAGGTTTGTGTTGCTGAGGATGGTATTTGGACTGATGCCGCCTTCCTTTTATCTTCTGTGTCTCAGTGGATGCATATTTACTATTGGACTTGAGGGTAAGGGCCTGCACATGCCCATTCTTGTTCCCGTTGAACTTCACCTTGTGTCAGCCTCTGAGCAGATGCTGCTGCTACCCCTGCAGGCCTGAGGGAGAGGCTTGACAGGCAGTTTCTCGTTCCCTCTTCAGTACAGCAAAGGGAGCCATCGACTCAATAATGCTATAATGTATTTCTGTATTCATTATTTTAAGTATATTAATAGTGTGCCTTTACTTTATTCATAGCTCCAAAAGGAATTCTTCACCTTTCTCCTGATGTTTATCAAGAAATGGAAGCCAGCCGCCACAGAGTGACCTCTGGCACGACTCTAGGTTACTTATCACCCAAAGATATGAACCAACCTTCAAGCTCTTTCTTCAGTATGTCTCCCTCATCGACTAGTTCAGCCACAGTTGCCAGGGAACTCCTTATGAACGGAACATCTCCTACAGCTGAAGCCATAGGTTTAAAAGGAAGTTCTCCTACTCCCCCTTGTTCTCCAGTACAGCCTTCAAAACAACTGGAATATTTAGCAAGGATTCAAGGCTTTCAGGTATGATTTAAAAGAAAAAACAAAAAGAGAAAGTAAAGCTTATTAGCCCCAAACCCTTTATTTCTGTCCATCAGAAGGCTCATTTTTGCCTGCTAATATGACCTCCATCCCACTTACATTGTAAACTATCTAGGAACACGAAAGACAGAAAAAAGAGAGCCGTAGCACATGCCTTGTTTTCTCTCACTGTGTCCAGTAACTCTGTTGCTACCTGGCTCTCTTCCATATTCATAATTACATTTATTCTCATTGTCATTCTCCCTCCCCCTCTCTCCCTTCACCCCCTCCCTCCCTCCCCCCTTCTACTTCCCTCTCCCTCATCGTCTCCCTTTGTTCTCCACAAACAAGGTTCTACCAGGAGACATTTGGTATTAATGTTTACATCACTTCCCCTCTCTTTACCATTATGGTTGAGTCTGTCTGCTGCTGATCTGATTTCATAGCAGTTTTGAATTTGCTGTCCTGCAGTTAGTAATAATGCAGGTACATTTATAAGGTTCAGCTTCCTTGAGGTCTGTTACCTTAGGAGGCATTAGCCATGGCACTGAGCCGCAATGGAATGCTTTCTGGCTGTTGGAGGGATAATAATGAGTATCTGTTGCACTGGATCCTGTGCTGAGCCGGAGGTGGAGAAGCATCTGCCTCCAGGGATCCAGCTGCTGTCTCGTGATCTCTCAAAGCAGCGCACAGCTGAGCTGTGTATGGATTTGGGGATGACGCTTCTCCCCTATTTACTCTTTGCCCTCTTTGGAGGAAAAGTACCCTACAAAACCAACACTCCTTTATATACATGAGAGCTTTTAACAGAACTGTTAATTGTGGAAGGGAAGTTCATGTGTGCTGCCGCTCAGTTGCCTTGAATGCTGTGTACTGAAATGTAACTGCCAACCAACTGGATGAAACTGCAGCCTGCGTGTGTGTAGGGTGATACGGCTTCCCACATTTCATTGTTTCACCCCTCCATCTTAGTCTTCCTTTTCAAGACCAAACTGTAATCCCTTGTAGAAATGTAGAATGTACTGAGTCCAATGACCATGTATTATAAATGGCTCAGGCGTCAGTCATGCGATGAGAAAGAAGATCATGTGTTGGGAGGATTTGCATGTTTGGTTTGGTGTCTTACTTTACAGATCTCTTCTGAGAATTTCAGTTCTATCGGCAGGTAGTTGCTAGTGTTTTTCATCAGACTATTAATAAGAAGTTGAAGAAGCTGTTACCACTTATTGACTCTGTCATCTGGAACTCAAATGCTTAATTCCAAGTTATTATTTTAGAATTTGTTATTTACCTTAAGAATTACAATAAATCACTGTTTAAACAAAAGACTTTGATTCGTATAGTGAAAGTACTAGACTAATATTTAGTTCTACCAATAATCTACATAGGATAAATTAAAATAAACTGTGATGAAAAGAAACCCACTGCTCATTCATAACTGTAGTTTTTTTAGCAATGTCTGCGAGTGATGCTTTGTTTCTGTACACACAGCACAAGTTGCATGCAGGCTCTGAGCTCAGTTTTCCTTGCTTAAGTAACAACACAGACTTTTGTCACCAGAAGGACTGAAGTTTCTGAGTTCCTGGGCAATGACAACAGCTATAATTCCATCCTGTCTTCACTGGAACCAAATTGCAGTCGGCTGCCCCTCTTGCTGGGCTTGCTGCTTAAATCTCTCACAAAGTTTGTGCTGAGGTAACAGACTCTTACTTGTGGGCAAGCTAAGCATTTCCAGATCTGTGTGCTGTAGTTCTTACATATTAATGACTATAAGCAGACGATTTTAAACTTTGCTGTGCTTCCTCACTTGATGAGCTGGTGCTGATGGGAAATGTGCTGCCTGTGGATCACTGTGTGCTGCCGCATAGCAAACAGTCACTCTGGGAGTTGGCCTCCAGTTTGTCATGTGTGTATCCATCATCATGCCATTCTAGAATGTTCTTTGTGATTTAGAGTTTTAAAGCATATTTCTTTCTAGGTAATTTTCTTAGGTAGAAAACATACAGAATTTTTGTTTCTTATATGATTTAATTAGACAGTAGCTAGAAATTATAAGACCAGCTTGTTAGCGATTATATGCCCATCTGTTACTTTTATTTCTGGAATTTGAAAACAATAAATTATTTTTCTTTGTTTGTAGGTCAGTAACTTTTCATTTCATTCTGCATTGAACAGTTGTTATTCTTGCTGAATGCTGTGTAGACTCTTCTAGTTCTTCCTTTGTCCACTGCAATGTGATTTAAGCCCAGCTAAGTTCCTATATGTGTTAGCTATGTTGTACTGCCAAGTGAAAATATGAGTCTGGGAAAAAGTTGATTTAACTTAATTTTATTTCCATTTCCCAATCTTTAATTAAAATGTACAAATGAATGAAAAGCTGATTTGCTCAGGCAAATGTAGGTATTAAGTTCACATCTTTCTCTTTAAACTTACAAAATAACTAAAACTATTACACAATGAACACTCTTAAGAAAACTGATTTCACAGAGCAGAGTGACTGACACCCACACTCCTCACCATCCTTTTATTCTCAGTCATTTCCATCGAAGATTTTTAAATTTTATTTTGGTGTGTGTGTGTTATGTGTGTGTGTGTGTGTGTGTGTGTGTGTGTGTGTGTGTGGTGTGTGTGTGTGTGGGGTGTGTGTGTGTGTAGTATAGTGTGTACTGGGAACTGGACTCAGGTCCTTTACAAGAGCAGTCTGTGCTCTTAACTGCTGAGCCATCTTTTAGGCCTCTGCCACCAAAAGATCTTTAGCATTTTAGAAATGATGTTTTTCAAACCCTTTAATAAAATGAATATTTTTTCAATAAAGTTTTATGAGTGCATTTTAACTATCTTTTAAAATCTTGGCATTCTTACTCACTTATCATTTTTAGAAAAATGTTTATGTCAATGGTTTGTGAACCACAGCATTGTCTACCATAATCAGTCGGCATCTATAATCCCTGCTTTTTTGAAAAAAACAAAAAACAAAAAACAAATTCTCCGAGAGTTTCTTGTTGTCATCCTTTAGCTACAGAGCTACACTGTTTCTAAGTTACTCACATTGTAAGGAAACTATGGCAAAGATAGTTGGAATGCTGGGCATTTGAGCTGAAGTAGATTTTTGTCTTACAGTATACTTTGCATTCTTCTAAATTTTTTTACTATGCTTTTGTACACTAACATTACCAGTAAGTAGTAAGAATCATTTGCCCGTTTGAAGGGGCCATTAGGAAAATTCAGTTTCTTCTCTGTCATGTGATTTCCATTCATTAAATGGTGCCATTTGTAAGCCCTTTTAGAATAAAATAAATCGTTTTATCCCTCACATAAGTGTTATAAGAACACACTGAATTGGTGTTTACTGTATTATTTTGCTTTCCAAAATGTGAGTTTTAGATAGTGATGCCATTTCTAGCAAAAGGAAGCTTTCTTTTCAGATAAGACTCACACTTAGTACATTTCAGCTGCCTTCTTTGCTCTGAGTCCACTCTGACAGTACAGGCTTTGTTGTAGGTTGTGTGATAGGGCACAGATAGGAGGGAGAGGCTTCTTCAGGGTTGTTCTCTTCCCTTATGGTCCCCACACATGACACTGCATAATCCACTTGTTTAACCTTCAGAGTGGATGTTTACAGTGGGGAGTTTTGTTGTTGTTGTTGTTTGTTATTTTAAGAATGGAGTATGTATTTTTAAATGGCCAATAAAAATACAATTTTGCAAATAGAATATGGAGAAAGAAGCCCTTCTTCTACACTGCACATAGAAATGTCCTCCACTTTACAGTCTCCTTGTGACATGAGTTCAGAGCCTCACAAAAGCTGTGCTGCAGATCAGTCTAGAGTGGCAGGGAGGACACTTGTGGCATTGGTCCAAGCTTAGCAAATGCTGCTGTGACTTCCAGTGACTCCTTGAAAGCACCTCTTGGTTTTAACCTCAGCTGCTTTCTAAAGACTCGAAAAATTAAGTATGTATTTGGTCTTCCTATAGTGACTCTGACACTTAGATGTATTCTTTGAATGGGCAACTTAATTTATGCCACTTGACCTGCTATGTCAGATGTTGTAAGGCTTTATGTAAGCTAATTCCCCAGAAGTTTGTAAACTATGCAACTTATAACTAAAAACAAAACAAGGGAGTTACTGATCACCTCATTTTACTGAAATGTAAAAGGCTATGCAGAAAACACCCATGTTTGAAGAAAAATCTTTGTGTTCAATTTGAAGTGAAAGTGAGTAACTTTAGCAAATTATCTGTCCTGGGTATATTTAATTTCTTACTTTGATGAGTAGCAATTGTACAGGTAAGAAATAAGGTATTGAGTAAAGCACTCTATAGTTTTGCACCACATTGTTCAAAACTGACCTTATTCTAAAGAGCTGTGGCCTCTCCATTAAGTGGTATTATTTGTGTACACATTGAGAATAAAATATGCTGTGCTGCATCTTCCCACATAAAAACACAAAGAAGCACTTAGTGTTTTAGAACTCCAAAGCAAAGACGCTCATGCTGAACCTCCTGCACCAACACATACATAAGTAATATGTAAAGAAGGTCCAGTCGTTCCTATTACAGGAGCTTCCCAGTGTCCACCTGAAATAAGTGACTGTGATGCAGGAGAAAGACGGCTGTCATTGTGCATCCTCCCTAAGCAGAATGATCTGCAACCTTTTTGTTTGTTAGAAGCTATTTCAACTCAACCCGAAGATTTTGCTATTTGGAATTATCTGAAGATCAAATACTTGAAGGAAAAATTTTGTTTTTGTTTATTTTAATTTTAATGTGTGTTGGAGGTTGGTGCGTACTCACGTATCCCAAAATATAACCTTGCCTAAAGCTTGTTCCTGTTTGACCAATAAAAAGCCAACACACCCAGGCAGGGCAAATGGGATGGGCATGGCTAACGTTGGTCGGCTTTGGGACAGAGAGGATCTTGGGAAAGGAAGCAGTCAGAGACCGGAATAGGACTTTGGGAAGGAGACAAGAGGGGAAGAGGGGAAGAGGGGAAAGATGGAGGCGTCTGGCATGGATGAGGTGGAATGAGAGTATTAGCAAATATTTGGAATATGAATGGAAGGTAGCACGATAGAACTTATGAGAAGCAGATGGTAGGGGATTGTGGTAGGGAGATATGGGAGATAGTTTAGGGGATTAATAGCTGCCCTGCCCCAGGTGAACTGAGGTTATGTTGAAATATAACAGGTGTCTGTGTTTTATTGGTTGATAGTGAGTTAGAAAATAACACCTTAATATTTATGCCTAATAACAAACATTTATCAGGCCATACTTCTAAATTAACTGTGACAAATATGGATTACATTTCTTTTTGGTAGGAAGATTGGCAGTGGTGTGGATTTTATTTTAAACCAGGGATTTAATTATAGTAATTAATTACAGCACCCATTAGGGGCTGGCAGCCATGTCATATTGAATAATTCCAGTGTTGCCCTATTTCCAACATTCAGTGCTGTCTAAAGATGCCTCACCCAAGGCAACTCTTTAAATTTTATTACATTGCTGATTGTCTGGTTACTTAGTTGAGGCTGGGATTTATGTGTGTGTGTGTGTGTGTGATTGTGTGTGTGTGTGATTGTGTGTGCCTGTGGAGGTCTGAAGAATCTCACTTCTTCCTTCCACCATGAGAATTCTTAAGATTGAACTCAAGCCGTCAAGCTTGGCTGCCTTTGCCATTGAAAGAAAGCACGATGGGATAACAAATGCTAAAGACTCTTCAAACTCAACCAAGCTAAAAACCACCTACCTCGACACTAGGGGGGTATATGCCTACTTAGAAGACACAAGGATGAACAAGGGAAGGGAGCTGATACTTACGGACTGGCTTGCATTGTACACTGATGTATGTCAAAAGTGCCTGGCACATTTGTGCTTGGATCTTTCGTTGTTGTTCATTGGGTTTTTTGTTTTGTTTTGTTTTTGGAGACAGGGTCTCATGTAACCCAAGCTGGCCTTGGATTCACTGTGCAGATTGGCTTTGAACACCTGCTTCTCTTGTTGCTACATCCTGGGTGCTAGGGTTAGAGGCAGGTGCTGCTCTCCTGGAAAGTGTATGTTGGAAGGCTGGTCCTTGCAGTAGGGCTAGTGTGTGCGGTGGGCTGTGGTATTTTAGATATAAGGCCAGTATGCTTTGTTTCTGGCCTTACTGCTGCCCAGCTGGTCTGAGCCATCTAAAATCCTGATGTTTGAGCTGAAAGGGAACTTGGGTTTTATTCTAATGTAAAATGTCATATGTAAAGACTCACTTAAGGCTGTTTAGGTTAGATATAATATTAGTAACATAGTAAGTTATTTTTCTAAGTGTGATTATATTTTAAATCTTGGCATATTTTAAGTTCTAGAAACTTAGACCACTGTAATATGGCGACATCAACAAAAGATTTAGGAATGATGAGCTGGTGCACTGGGTAAAGATGCTTGTCTCCAAGGCTGACAGCCTGAGTTCAAGACTCAGGACCTATACAGTGGAAGGAGACAGCCAACTCCTGCCACTCGCCCTCTTCCCTTCACCCTTCACACACCTTGCCATGGCACGTGCACCCCACACACATACATGAAATACATGTAATGTAAAAAATTCTTAACTATCATAAAATGGACATTGGAAAAACACAGCTATGTTCTTTTTAAGTACTATCTTCTTTTTAAGTATAAGCAAAATCTTGAACCAAGTTTTTTTTGATTGAAATATTTAAGAAAACAATGACTCCTGAAAAATGATATTAAGCTCACAGTTTGAACTCTCACAATGGGGAAAGAAGTAGATAGTATGTGATAAATTTGTCAGTTCCTTTAGCTTATATATGAAGAATCAGATGGACATAAGCTTAATCTGGCTATAAAATTTTGTCTCACTGAACACTGGAACCGGTGCAGCAAAGGACAGGAAACAAGCACTTCTTTAACCACTCCAGGCAAATAAAGCACAAAGTGATGGTTAAGGTGGGTAAATCAAACCAACACAGAAGCCTAAGTAACCCTACCTCTACGTAAGGGCCAAAGGTCAAACATTATAAAATTGGATAAAAGTTGTTTAAAAACCTGCAATATGCTGCATGAAGTTATGTAATCTCTGTCCCTACCTAACTAACTACATTGTCATAAATGTGACCTGGTTTAAGTTGAGATGTGAACTGTGTCAGGAATTGTGAAGGGGAATGAGCAGTTAACTGGTGGAATTGGGAAAATGAAAACAGTGGAGATATTTGGGTTAAGTTTTCAGAAGAACATAGAGACTTAGGGTAGCTAAGAAGAAAAGCAGCTACAGGCAGAGGAGGCAGAGTACTGAAGACAGGAATGGACCTTGTGTGTTTTATTGGGAGTTCACAGGCAGACATTAAGAGTACAAACATGATTGATTTTTAGAAAGATCTTCCTGTACACACTGTAATTGAAGACCAACAGTCAGAAAGACCAGTAAGGGCTTTTATTCAAATCTAAGAGAAATGGCAAAGTCTGGATTATAATAGAGCCAGGGAGCCTAAAAGAATGAGGTAATGATGTCGTGGTCTTAGATACAGCTGAACACTCAAGTCTCTTGTGATGACTTCTAAGCAGGCGTCGCATGTGTTGATGGTGTTATGAGTGTGAGGTGTGGTAGGCACTGTGGATCAGATGAATAGGCTTAGATGACATGGAAAGTCTGATATTTACACCTGTGGAATTCTCATTGCTTGTAGGACATTGAAGTGGATTTGTCCAGTAGTGGGTCTGGGGATGGGTGATAGAAGATTGAGCACACAGATCTGAGTTGTCACTGGATAGATGGAATTGGGTTGGTGGAAGGAGATAGTGTTAGCTGTGGAGAGTGGCCAAGTCCTGGCAGATGGCTGATGATCACTAGCCCATAAGAGATTTATTTGGTCATTGCTGTAACAAGTGTGTTTTTGAGCCGCCACCACCAGGCCAGCCAGCACAGCATGTGACACTCAGCACGTGGCACGAACATAACAGTCAAAATCCCTGCCCGGTAGTGAATGGGAGTGTGTGGAGGGTGGACCAAGGTGATGAGGAAGGAAATCACATCGCCGAATGTGAGCTGAGGCCAGCAGTAAGCTGTTGAGCCACTTAGAAAGGTCACAGATGTAAATAATGACAAGACTCCAGGTGTCATGACCATGGTGCACCTTTTAGATGTTTTAATCAGCACCGTCGGGAAATAGTTTACATACAGAAAAGTCTGGTTCCATTTTAAAATGTCTGCAACCATGGAACTGCTGCTTCCCCAGCCGTAAAAGATGTGCGCATGCCTCTTTGCAGCAGATACTCCGTGCCTCCCCAGGTTTGGCCTCACTCCTACCCAGTGTAATGCTCTTGAGAGTCATCCATGTCTTGTGAATTGGTACTTTGTTCCTTTTCCTTACTGAGTACTGGTCCATTGGATGACTAGATGGCAAAAATTGTTTCTCGGTTTATGTGTTGATGGACATTTGGGGTGTGGCAAGTTTGGCACTAGTATGAGCAATGAGATTTATGAACAGCAAGTTTTCATTTCCCTTGGGAAAACAGATCAGAGTGCAATTGTATACACAGACTTTTTATTAAGGACAGTGGTTCTCTTCCACTGCTGTAGCCCTGCACAGTGTGAGGTTCCCTGTTGTTGTGTGTACTGTTCTACTGAGGGTGCAGTGGTGTGCCACTCACATCCTAGATTGTAGTACTCTGTCACTTAACTAATTCTTTAAAATGCACTCTTTAAGAGTTTAGTAATGTTTACAATGCAATGTGATCATACCTATCCTCACTGCTCCCTTCTAACTGACCATGGATCCCCACACATCTTCCTACTAACCTCGTGTCCTTCTTTCTTCTAATTCTTTTTAAGTATAGCCCACAAAGTCCAAATAGTAGGCTGATACATGTGTGGGTGTGGGGCCATCCTTGGAGCACAAAGAATTGGCCCAGTGACCACACCCCCAGTGGTTCATTGGCTCTTTGTAAAATGCCCACTGGTCATTGCTTCTAATTGTGCTTTTCTTATTCCTGAGTTGTAAGAGTTTGGTGGGTGCTGAATGTGGTCACATCTGCGTTGACATTATGCAAATATGCCTGCCTCTGACCTGTCCTTTCATTAATGGCTTTTCTGAAAAGGCTTTCCATTTTGATGAAGTCTATCAATATTTGCCCAGGCTATGGATTTTTGCCTTTTTGGTCTCATCTAAGAAATCCTCGGCTACCTAAAGTCTCAAAGACTTCCTTTTATTTTTATTTGTTGAAAGATACATCTTAAAGTATGTGTTTGTGTGTCTGTTTTGTTGTTGTTGTTGCTCCAGTTGGCATACAAGGCAGTATGTAGCATCAGGAAGCTCTCTAAGAGAGAGTGTCAGTAGTTTCTCCTCCCCTCTCTTAACTGTTCCCAAACGTCAGTTGGAGAAATGAACTCTGGGTAATCTTCTGTAGATGAGTCTTTGCCTTTTGGTCTAGTACCCTGTTGAGCCTCTTGGACTAACCTAATGCTGATGCCCTGGGTGACGTCCCACATAGCTCTTTCATTCAGAGGCGTTTCCTCGTGGCCCCTCTGGGCTGTGTGATAGAGTTGTAAGCCAGTACTTTGGGCTATCTCTGCCCAGATCTGGGGTCCTACTCTCTTTTGCCCCTCCTGGTGTTTGGGATTTACACCCTCAATTTCAAGTTAATCTGCTAGCCTCGCGCCCACTCGTGCTGGAAGATGTAAACCTTCACTTAGGTTTCTGTCATTTGCGCTGTGCAGGTTGGAGACTCACCGTTTCATCCACCATCCGTTATCTTCGATATACTTGCACATCACGTTCCCTAGGGTCCCCTGGAACACTGAGTTTAGCTGTCAGCTGGGATTTGAGTAGTTCGTACTGTGATTAGAGACTGCATCATGCATAAGCTCTGTTGCTTCTATAATTTCTACCTTAAATACCTAGCTCTTCTGCCATCCCTGAACCCATTTTCCTCCGTCTTCCAGCTGCTAACACTTGATTTTGCATCTGTAGACTATGAGAAATAGACCATCCTTGTTCACCGTGACCCACAAGCACCATAAAATTATACCTTTTCTTACATAGAGTTCTGGCCTTTTAAAATAAAACTCTGACTTGGTCATTCCTGACTTGGATCATTTTCCAGCTTTCACATATTTTTAAAATCTAGGTCTTACATTAATACCTGCAAGAGACTTAATTCGTCTTTCCATTACCAAAAGTTAGAATTCTACCAATACATTTAAAAAATTCCACTGAGTAGACCTTTTAATTACTAACTTGTAACTTTGGCATTTACCAAAGGAAATAAAGCAAAATACGGGGAAAATTTTATATATTCAAAGACATTCAGTATCTAATCTGTTAAGATAATGCTTTAAATATATTCTTTCTGAGACTTGGGCCCTTGACTTTGGCTATCAGCATTGCCAGGAATGACTGTTTCTAGAAGTTCTCAGGAGTAATCTGCTCCAGACCTTTTCTGGCTCCTGTGGCTGTGGGTCACAAGCCCCTTCTGGAGAGCATCACCGTTCCTGTGTCTGCCTGCATACAGCCTTCTCTACGTCTCTGTATCTGTGCTGTCCTCTTTGTTCTGTTATGAAGGTCAACGCCAAACCCACGATGATCTCATGTCGAAATAATTAACTTAGTAACACTTGGCAGTGGTCCTGTTTTCAAGTGAAGGCCCCATTCAGAAGCAGCTTATCTCTGGGAGCTGCTGTTCAGTCCACTATGTGGATGAGCACCTCTTGTGCTCTGAGGTGTAGGTGTTTATTTTGCTTAGTGCATTTAGCGGCGGGGGGGTTCTAGCTGGGTCTTCCTCCAGTACTTTTTCTATGCCACGTGTTATCTACTCTCTTCTGGGATGTTGCTTACATGCCTCTCAGCCCAGGCTCTGAGGTTCCTTCTGGGATGTTGCTTACATGCCTCTCAGCTCAGGCTCTGAGGTTCCTTCTGGGATGTTGCTTACATGCCTCTCAGCTCAGGCTCTGAGGTTCCTTCTGGGATGTTGCTTACATGCCTCTCAGCTCAGGCTCTGAGGTTCCCAACACTGTGCTTTCTTCCCACTCTGGACTAGAGCGAGTGCTTACCTGATAAGAAGTCACCATTTCTCCTTTATCCTCTGAGGCTTTCTTTTGTTTTTTTTTGGGGGGGGGGTTGGTTGGTTTTGCACATCAGACAGTGTGCTCTTCTGGAATTTTTTTTTTGTAGTTTCTGCTTCCCTGAAGAAACTTTCTATCCAGTCATTCTTAACAGATTATCTCCCATCATATCATTGAGCATGTGGTCAGTTCGGGTTAGTCTCTCAGCTCCTAAGTACCTTTTTCTATTTCTTTTAAAACTAATTCCAGATTACATCCTTGCTGTTAGGAATGGCGTGTTTAAGGCCTGGCTTACATCATTCTGAGTAGTTGTGTGTTGTTCTCTGAGGCACAGTTCTGGGGGAACTCACTGCAAACTTTGTATTTCCTCTTAAACTTTGTCTTTTGAGATGTGGTCTCTCCTGGTTCTACGTCAGCTTTGTATATGAAACACTGCAGAGGAAAGCCTGGAGTCGACATTAGGGGATCACTGCTGCAGGGTAACATGAGTGTAAAGTCTTCAAATAAGGAAATGATGGGAGGACAGAGTAAAAATGGTGATAAGTATTTTCCCCCAACAGTAGAGCTTTATCACGAGGTTTGATGTTGTTAATTAACCATCATTTAGCGTTCAGTATTACCAAGGAACTGACAATGACATAATCGTATTAACTAACCTATAGCTCAGCTTTCTCAGTCAGTCCTTTTTGGCCGTGGACCACTATGTGACTCCACACTGCATTCAGTTATTACCCTGCTCCTCTGACCAAGTAACTGCTCTTGTGTCTTTCATAGTCTTGATAGCTTTTGAGGACTAGTGATTACTTAACTTTGTAAAACTAAATGTTCTTGAGTGGTTTTCTTTTGACTGTTGAGTGATTTTGAAGAATAGTTTGCAGCTATGAGGGGAGTTTGGCCTTCTTTTCTGAGACAGGTTCTCATGCAGCCCAGGCTGCCCTTCTGCTGAATAGTTGAGGGTAACCTTGAACTCCTTGATTCCCTGCCTCTCCTCACAAATGCTGGGCTCATAGACTTGTGCCGTCGTGCTTGCTGGGGCTATACACTTTTGATGAGAGTCTCACAGAAGTGATGCACCTGTCACAGTGCTCTGATGCAGCTGCACTTAAAATTGTCTGCAGTGTTCCCTCTTCACCCATGGTAGATGTCAGACATTGTTTGCGTCATGTGCGGGCATCACATGCCCAGCAATTTAGAAGATTTACAAAGAGGAGCAAAGCCTGGTATGTTCACCAGGACCTTACTCTTTAGTGTTTGTTCTGTTTAGTGAAGTTCCAAAACTGCTGCTTTGTCATCCTTCTCTTTTAATTTTAGCCATTGATTCATGGTAACTATACCAACAAAAGCTTTGGTCCATGCATTTGAGAATGTTCTGGGTTCTTCATCCCTTATGGGTTTTTTTTACTATTGAAAATGATGCCATGTGTTCCTTCATGGTTTTACTTATATAGGCCAAGGGCTGCTTCTGCTACTGGAAGAGCTCGCCTCCTGAGTTCTCAGAAGTGTGGTCGCCATGTGTAGACTCCCTCAAGTCTGCCCTGCTGGGGCTTGCCCTCCTCCTTGTCAGCTCATTCCTTCTTTAAACATTTGGTAAAATTGCAGCAATTGATTTTTAGAATTCTCCTTTAAGTCCCACCCATTATCTCTTCCCCTTTTGAAACCCTGATGATACGCATATTGTTACATCTTATGGTCCCGCAGGTCCGTAAGGCTCTGGTTTTTTTTCTCTCAGTCACCTTTCTATTTTTCAGATTGAGAATTTATGGGGTTTTGCCCTAAGTTTTATTGGTTTTGTCTTCCTATTTTGCTGGTAAGCCTATCTACTGAGTTGTCTTCTGTTTCTTTGGAGAGACTGTTGGTTTTCTTCTACTTGTTGTAAGTGTGTCCAGTCAATTACTGAAACCCATAGAAATATTTGTCAGGTAAGTCGGCTTCATCTTTGGCATTTTTGTCTTTTCCCATTGAGATTACCCTGCTCTCAGGTGTTAGTGATGTCCTGTTGAATTCTCAAAACATTAGGTACTGCCCTCCTGAAAGTCCCGCTTTCAGGTGCTGCCTCTGACACTGCACAGCTGGGACACTTGGGCTGTAATGGCATCATGGGTCATGTGGCAGCAACAGGGCTGCTTGTTGAGAAGGAGGAAGAAGGGGCTGGTATCTCAACAGCTCCCTCACAGACATGCTCCTAATGATCCAGCTTTCTTCCGCTGGGTTCCCCTCACATGTGGTATCACTTTTCAGTGTTTTCCACATAGACTCAGATGACACTCATGGGAGGACGGGTTTGGGTACATGTGGGTGGTGGTCAAGACTTGACCCTCCTTGGTATAGGTATAGTCTTTGGGGCGTGAAATTATGCACTCTCCAGATGGCTTTTGCTGTTGGGATAGGAGCAAGTCTGCCTCCTGTCTCAACAGTGATCGGCTGGGGTAGGACACTTGCTATCCAGAGTTCTCTGTGTTGTTAGGTATTCTTCTGGCCTTTGGAGGAAGTTGAGCTCCCTTTGAAGAACCTGATTCCCCCTCTCTCGCCTTCATTCCCTTCCCAACCCTCCCCCCTCCCTCCCTCTCTATATAGCTGTTGGCATTTCCAGGTTGCTTGTTAGCTTGCACCCAGTTCAGTATGTATAATACATAAAGAAAACTCAGGAGTCTACTGCTGTGCTTTCCCGGGAGTTCTGGGGCCCCTACTTGCTCTACATCCCTCTCTGTGGAGTCCTAAGTCCTCTTGTTGGAACTTTTACTTGTATGTAGCAGGAAAGGGGGGGAAAGAAAATCTCTCCACCTGGTGTGGAAGCGGAAATTCCTAAGTGTTCTTTGCAGAATGTTTTAAAATCATAAATGTAATTATATTTTCAATACAAGTATATTCCTATAATGCCAGTTCCCAGGCAGAAAGTAACATGTCCTCTGTTGTTATGGAATGAAAAGACGTAGTATCAGCACCAGTGGAAAGACATTATAATATCCGTGTGCACTGGGAAGATTCCTAAGATCTTGGTCTCTGAGTCCCCTGTTCTTGAAGTGCACCTCAGGATTGCTGAGTGAACAGCCAGCATGAGTGAAACTCCAAATCTTAGTGACCTTTGAGCGACGGTTCTCCTTTGGCCTTGAAAAGCATTTTCCTTTTGAAACACTTAAGCCCTCTAGATTTTAGTATGGCTTATTTGTGTGTGTGTGTGTGTGTGTGTGTGTGTGTGTGTGTGTGTGTGTGTGTGTGTGTGTGTAACCATAGCACCTCCTACAGAAGAAGAAGGCTCCCTTTCTGGCAGATAGTTGGGTAAAGTCATTCACTGCTGACAGCACATCTGTTGTTGCCACTGCCAGATAGCTTTTATGTCTTTGTACGTCACTGACAGATTTCAACACCAAATACAAACATGTAATTTTGAGAGCTCATCCAAACATCTCCTTTGTGTCTCCATTTTTGTGTGTGATTTAATCCACTCACTCATCCCTCTCTCTTTACAGGTGTGATAGCAGGCTGTGCGTGGTCACCCACAGCACCGGTGTGTGCCTGCAGTGTTAATGCTTACAGTTTTGGTACAAAGGAGTGGATATGGGGTTCTCAGTTGTAAAAATGAGAACAAAAATCCAGAGAAAGTCAGTAACAGACATTGTGCTAATTAATTTTGTTCTTAAAATTGTACATCCTGTTATATCTTTTATTGTATGAAATGGGATATAATAGCAATAAAATACACATTTTATTAAAAGCTATGAGCTAGTCACAGTTTCATATACAAATTGATGAGTTTCATATACAAATTTAATTCACTTTTCAATGTATTAATTTCGTATATATCTGTGTAATATATACATAAAACTAAAGTAATGTAGATGTGTGCTAGTGACAAGTTGGTCCATGTGATAATTTGCATTAAGGGACATTTATACACCATTAAATGATATTTACATTAAGGGACATTTATATTCCATTAAATGATATTTGCATACCTTTAGATGAAAGTCTACAAAAGTAGAGAGATGTTCACCTGTTTATTTAGTTCAGGGTTTATGAAGCAAATATGTTCCATACTTGCTAAGAACATGCTTCTTGAGTTAACTAAGACTTAGCCTTTAAAGCCTAGTATAGTATAGTCCTCCTAGATCAAGCACAGAACAAGTATGATTCTTGCGATGTAAAAATCAAGCACATTTTAAGTATCCTGAGATCCAGCACTAAGCTCTGCCTTGTCAGCCTCCTACTGTCTACCATCTTCAGGTTTGGACCTCCCGGTTGACGTTACAGTGCCATTGCTGCCTGCTGCTGGGAGGGAACCAACTCGGGCCAAGCATCCCAGCTTTCCTCACTCACACTTGTGTTCTGTCTGACATGCTGAGGAGCACCCTCCCTTCCCCTTAGGGATATAAACATAGCTTGCTTTAACTTGAGTCTTTGTCATACCCTCATCCAGCTGGAGGCAGCCTTTAGATATCAGTAGCCAGACGGCCCAATGGTCAGCTCCCTGCTGGGATTTGTGGAAGATTTTGTGTCATTTTGCAGCATCAAGGAGAGCAGCTGTGTGTGAAACAGTTTGGCTCAATTCTTTGGCGGGGGGGGGGGGGCAGATCTCATTTGGACAGCCCTCATATAGGGCATGAAAAAATTCACATAATTGATGTAAATTTCTCCAAGACAAAGTATTTGTCTTATTATAATAATAGTTTAAATGTTTTTTCTTTTTAAGAAAAGGAAATTTTTAGACTGCTACAATAACTGTCGGAATATAAAAGTGTAAAATCTCACCTGAGCAAATTGGATTGCAAATCAAACTAGGCAGAACATTTGAAAATAACAGTTGCTACAGAGGTTTTCATGCTTCCACAGACACCCTTGAATTAAATTATAATTCCTGTTTTAGTGGAATAACCTTTACATATTCAAGAGAACAAAACAAAACATCAGTTCTTGATTGTGAACAGTGCTGAGTCCACAGCTGCAGGACAGCATCGGGGTGCTTCCATCTCAGGGCATCTTGGATCAAATCAACAAGACAGCATCTTGTAAAAACACCAGACTTTCAAGAGGATGGAGGATGGCTTTTTTAATCTTCCAAAACTGTCTTTTTTTTTTTCCCTCCACTAGAAACGAAGTCCTGGGGATGAGGGGAGCAGTGATAGGAACCTATTTCTTCATTTTTTCAGAAAGATTTTGCCCAGTTAGCTTAAATACTCATAGGACACAGGAGTTACTTCCATGGTGTCTCAGAATTCAGGCTTCCCACTAATGTGTGAATCATTAAAGACAGTAAGGTGACAATTTTATGGACGTGCCTTTTATATCTAAGAAAAATTTATACCTAAAGAGAGTCATATGATACTTATGAGTTGTTAGATATGTAAAGTGTGACTCTTTTTTTAAGGCCTTTTGTCAATATGTTGTTAAATTTGTTGATTTGAAATTGGGCGGTCCTTAAATAGTAGTTTCATTTTCTTTGTTTTGGGGGTTTTTTATCTGGCTTATTGAGGGGTGTCAGTGGACTGGGAGTAATACAGAATGATTTTCTATTTCTTCAGTCAAGGCTTTCCTCAGTGTGCTTTCAGATTTCCCGTTTGTGTTCGTGTGTGTTACTTTGCCAAGTCCAAACATTTGCTCCTTACCTTCATTTCTTAAAATACCCAGTCCAGTAGCTGGGGGGTGTGGCTGAGTGGCATGGGACCTGCCTAGAGCTCGGAAGGCACCAATCAGTTTAGCTCAGTTCAGGGCTGGCCTGCAGGTTTACACCCCTCTAGTGCAAGCCAATCATTCTGGCTCAAGAGACTGAGAAGATGGTAAGTGTGCACTGTCCTTTTCCTTAATCTGGTATCCTTGAATATGTGTGTGTGTGACTGCTGAGGGGTCTGATTGAGACACCTTCTACATACAGTCTGCCTGTTTCATGGCCACCTGCTGGTTGTTGGCGGCTTGGAGCAGTACTAGACAGAGGGAGGCGACCATGCCAGCCTGGTTTCATCTACTGGTGATTCCTACATGGTCAGTGCCCATGATTTCCTCAGGCATCGTCAGTTCTCTGAGGTCTTCAGGCCGCGAGCAGCCCAGGCTCCCTTGTGTGTTTTGGGTCTTAGGCCACTGACCTTCTTTGCATCCAGTTCTTCTTCAGTCTCAGTAGCTGACCAGTTGCTCTGACTCTCAGAAGTGGGCCAGGTAGAGAGCAACATCCCTAGGTGTCAGCTGCTCTCTGGAGCGCCTCTGTGGCAGGCCGTGGATCTCGGTGTTGACTGTGGCGCAACAGAAAAGGCCTCACCCTGACCGCATTCCTTTTTTGCGTGACAGTGTTTTAAGCGCCATAGCACTTTCCCCTCGCAGAAGAGTTCAGAGGCTGTGGTCTCGGGCTGGCTAACACTTGTCCGGGTGTTCTAACCACTCTACCACATCTAGGTTTCTTGATGATCAAAAAACTTAACTTGTCACACTAAATAGCAAGATGACCGGCTAAAGAAGGGCATGAGACACACACCTGAAATATTTTTTAAAAGTTCCCAGGAAGCTGCCACAAACTCCTTCTATTTGTGTCCTGCTCAGACCAGCCAAGGCCACAGGGAGCTTGGGAAACACTCTTAACTATCAGCACCAACTCTGGCAGTGTCACCATGGGAGGATGCTAGCCGGCAGCTCACAGCAGCGCTGTGGCACACTGAAGTCTGGCTGTCGAATAGTGCCTTCGTGTTTATGTTCCGTGTAAATAGTGCACATTAATAGCAAATAGTATGTCCTCAGGATGTGCTGTAGTTTATTAGGTACTTAGGCTCTTGGTGAAGTGTGGACAGTTCAGGGAACAGTGTTTGGGTGGTGGCAGCTAAGCTGGTGATGAAAACAACATTTGAAGCTGCCCTTCCAACTAGAACCATCTTGTATTTTTTGTCCTTTCTGGCTTCCATTTCTCTAGGAGAAAGAACAACGCTGTGGTAGTCTCACTAACATAATTGATCACCACTCCTCTGTATTGGAGAGACTGCCGTGCAGTTCCTACAGACTGTCCTCTGGACACCAGGCCAGTGGGTGATGATTTGCTGTCTGAAGTTTAAAATAAGCATGTCCTGTAATAGCATGATATCAGACTCATGAGTGCTCTCAGATCAGGCTGTCATGGTGTCACCCTTCATTGTCTTTAGTGTATTGTCAAAGGGTACATTTCTGTTTCCCGCCATCCCTACTGGCTCTCAGTGAGCAACAGGTGGACATTCATAGACACTGAGTGGGTCCCCCTCTACTTAGGGGGTACAGGACAATGAATTAGAACTGTCCTTATGTCTTTTTTCCCCAGTGGAGACTAGAGAAAAGTATTTTTATAGCAAAATCATCATTGTCCTTTGGAAACAGGGCTTTTACATTGACTTGGTTTGAGTGCTAAACTTTTACATTCCCAGAGGAAATTCTTCTACCTTCAGGGGAATAGTGCCCAGTACAAAGATGTACCGGAAGACTACGATGCATATTGCTGTGATTTTTAGCTAGATCATGACATATGAAAGCATTAATGTGGCCCATATTCCGTATTAAGAATATATAGTCCTCATGCAGCGATCACAATAAAAAGCAGATAAGGAAGTAGTAACACATAGTGTAGTTTTCTTCCTCACAAATTCAAAAAGATCTTTAAGCATTTAACAAACTAAGCAAGTTATAGCTGGTATGATCATTTTTTTTTTAATTAATGGGAATCTCATTCCGTTCAATGTTCATATTCTCATTGATTTATTGTGCAAACAGTATTTTTCCTGACTTGTGAGGTTAATGCTTAAAATGACACTGACAGGGCTGGAGAGATGGCTCCGTGGGTAAGAGCACTTGTGTACAAACCTGAGTCCCTGAGGTCAGCGTCCGTAAACGCCAGCCATAGCACAGGCTGTAGGAATGGAGGGGGCTAGCCAGTCCTAGCCAGAAAATTGCAAGTTCAGATCCAGCGAGAGACCCTGCCTGAAGCATTCCCCAAAGCATACACAAGAGGTACTAGCAGAACATTTCTGGGAGTGGATAAACGGTGGAGGTTCCCTGGTGAGGCGAAGTCTCAGCCTCCCTCCCCTGGTGCGCCCACTCAGACAGCAGTGTCTTACATGCGGCTTCAGGGTGGTTACCTTCACAATATTCTGATGACTCTTAATTAGGTCTGAGCTTTGCAGATAATTTCAGTTTAATTCGATCTAGTTAAAATGTCAGAATTTTAAACAAAAACACGGTATAGTGACGTATACTCAGCAGTGAGTTTGTAGAGCCTGCAATGTAGAAATAGGAGAATGTCCCTGCCAATTAGGACTCACATAAACACAGCTGAAGAGGCGAAAAACCCATGTTGGCAAAATTGTATTAGCATCAAATGAGCTCTGACCAGTGCTGATGCTTGAGCCCTGTGTTTTTCCTTTTTCACTGGATATAATGAAAAGCATTGACTAACTTGTAAAACCCAAGAAGTCTCAAAACAGAATGAATTGACTTTCCTTATATGTTGGAGGATTCTAGAAAGGTTCTTAATGCTTGAGATATGTTCTGTGTAAATTACTGCAGTTTTCTTGAAATCTAAAGTTTTACTAAGGACCTGTTGTGTCTTGTTCCTTCTTAAAAATGAGGTTCAGCAGATTGCATGTGTTCTCTTATAGCTCCACTATAAGGGAAAGGACATGAGACCCTCTGACCCTAGTCCTGGACAGATGACTTTCCGTGCTAGTGAGCACTCTGTGGAAGCCAGCCCTGTCCATTTGCTGCACTTTGGCCGAGCTGAGAAATATGAATGAAGCCTTGGTACAGAAGCCTTCCAAGCTCATTGCAGTTCTGTTTTCCCTAAATGGTAGCTATAGTACCACCATCAAGGTGGCTGGGGCTGGGAGCAGCTATCTTAGGAAATTTAAATTATTTTAGACTTCTGGTTTACAGTACATTATTAATGTAAATAAGGACTTTTCATACGAGGAAGACAAAAATTGCCCTTCTGTGTTTTTATCTTCAACACTTAGACCCAGGAGTCTCAACCAACAAAACAGTTTGGGTGACACGTGCATCCAGCTCTGCCAAAGAGTTCATATTATTAAGAATGATCGCTTAGTCTTATAATTTGCGATTTCCTAAATGAAGTTCTAGTGTTATTATTTTATTTTTTAAAGACTTATTTCTGGAATAAAAATGAAAATCTGAAAAATAATATTTTTTCTTTTTCTTTTTTTGGTTTTATTTCGAGATAGGGTTTCTCTATATAGCCTTGGCTGTCCTTAACTCACAGTAATCCACCTGCCTCTGCCTCCCAGAGTGCTGGGATTATAGGTGTGTGCCACTGTGTCCAGCATTATATTGTTTCTTTGTTGTTGTTGCATATACTCATAGGTTTTAAAAAATATATTATTTAATTAATTTATTCAGATTACATCTCAACTGTTATCCCCTCACTTGTAGCCTCGCGTTCTTCCCTCCCTCCCTCTTTCACCCTATTCCCCTCCCCTAGGTCTGTGACAGAGGGGGACCTCCTCCCCTACCATATGGTCTCAGCCTATCAAGTCTCTTCTTGGTAGCCTGCTTATCCTTTCTCTGAGTGCTACCAGGCCTCCCCACCAAGGGGAACTGGTCAAATATGGGGCACCAGAGTTCATGTCAGAGTCAGTCCCTGCTCTCCATACAACTGTGGAAAATGTCCTGTCCATTGGCTAGATCTGAATAGGGCTTATATTGTTTCTTAATGAACAAATTCCTCTGGTTGTTTAGCTAGCTTCTTGAGACAACATATATACAAAATAATGCATACTTTTCAGCTAAAATATTCTTCACATTAGACTTAAACTGGTGATCTAGGTCATAGAGTTTCTAGCTTGAAGCCGTTGTTCATAGCCTGCCTTGGAGTCTTCTGTCTGGTCCCCGTTCCTTTTGTTTGGGTAGACCTTCCTGAATGGAGAAAATAAAGGAATACACAGTGCATCATCTCAAACTGTAGCTGGGACACGGTTAGGGTCTCTCCTCCCCTCCACAGTGCCTCTGCATCATGTGTGTCTGGTAAGGAGGCTGCAGTATTAAGGAAAGGCAAACTATTGGTAGTAAGATCTGACTTTCAGGAAGAAATCATAACATAAGTAAATCACAGATTGCTGAACGGATTCTATCACTTCCTTGGGACTTGGATACCTGGAATGTTACATGGTAGAGTTGAGATGACTCACGGCATCCCACTGCTATCATTTCATGATTCTGTAACTGATGTTACAGGTTCTTGGATGAGCCCAGAGAAACATAAACATGTGTAGTTCACAGATCTAGAAAATATCTAGCAATTGCCCCATTGCAGTTAAGGAGTTTACCACACCAGTGTCTGATCTACCTGTAGAAGACCACAGAGTATGTGTCTGAGGCTTGCAGAAAGGAGTGTTTGCCTGTGTACAGCTATGTGCTAAGGCTAATGCTGCTTCCTGGCCTCATGGGCTGTCAGGTCTAGCAAAGTTACCCCTCCCTCTCCACCTTTCTGTGTCCCCACTCCTGGCAGAACCAATTACAGGAACAGCATGATTATCAGTGATCAACAGTGCTCACGCTTTGTCCCAAACACTCTTGCTTCCAGTGCAGAGCAGGTGTGAACTGTGCTGCTCCCTTCCCTCAAGCTCCCAAGCAAGCCCCGAGCCCATTCTGGGCTTTTCCTCATGTAGCAGCAGGTACTCATGCCTCTGCTGTGCCTCAGCATGTACTTGCCCTCACTGGCTATTGAAGCAAGAGTAATTACTGTAACCTGAAAAAGCATCTCTTGCCTCAACCTATTTGTGTGAATACAACTGAGAAAATGCAATTAGGATTCCTTTTTATTTAAAACTTCTTTTTACTTTATGTGTATGGGTGTTTTTACCTGCTTGTTTGTCTGCGTACCATGTATCTGCTTGGTGTCTGAGTTCGCACCCTCAGGAGAGAGTGGCAGATCCCTGGGAATGATCTGTAACTCCAGTTACAAATGGCTGTGAGCCATGATGTGGGTGCTGGGAATTGAACCGACATCCTCCTGAAAAGCAGCCAGTGCTCTTAGCCCCTGGACCAACTCTCCAGTCCTACATGGAGATTCTAAGACAAAAGCACATTAAAAACGTGGAGAGAACCCTTCTGAGACTCACATGGTCCCTGTATAGAAAAGGAAAAGTGGGAAGTGCAAGGCCAGGTGAGGCTGTGTCTTAGTGATTATCTTCTTGTTCTTTGCGCCTTCACTCTGGGTGCTCCAGGCCGGTGGGCTGACTCACAGTCATGTGTGCTCACCACCTTAGAGCTGCTGGGGCAGGGCATGGCACGGGCAGATGCAGTGGGGAAGGCTGCCTACCCCTGTGTACTAACCAAAAGGCCATTTCCCACCTCCCGTCCCAGCCTCCCAGCTCCACTGCCAGTGTCTTGTCTGAGTTGATCACTCTTTCCAGCCTGCTGCTGACAATTCTAGTTTAAATCACCTCTGGTTTTAAGCCTTGTGTGTAATGTGGCCATTCTAAACTAGCTTGTTTTCCTTGTTGTGTTAGACAGTTTCTTACTCTTCAACCTTGTTATAAAGAACCGGATGCTGCCTCAGCCTGCAGTGATTCCCCCTGGCTCTGTCTCCTGAGTGTTGGAATGACAGGCACCACACCTGGCCTGAAAGTAACTTCATTCTTTCTGCTTTTGATTCAGTGTGATCTGTCCATTTTTCTTTTTCTTCTTTTCAATATTTTTGTGACAGTCATGGGGTTGGAGCACATGCCATGGTGTGTGTGTGTGTAGGTCACTGAACAACATGAAGGAGTTGTTTTCCTCCCTCTACCAGGTGGGTCCTGGAGGTTGAAGTCAGGAAATCACCAAGTACCTTTCCCTGTTGAGCCATCTCATCCACTTTGTCTTTCACAAACTAGCTACGTTGAATTTTTCAGTTAACAAGTTCATATTGCTGAACTACTGAGAGCCTTGCATGGCTCCCACCACACTGTCTACTCTGCATTCGTTCAGCCTTGCATGGCTCCCTTCATGAGTGACTGCATTTAGAACCTTACATGGCTCCCATCACACTGTCCACTCACACGTTAGACCTGGCTGACCTGGTTCTCTGCCCCAGCAGCCTCAGCCTCTTTCTTCTGTTCATCGATTGAAGCTCATGGGTCTTTCGTTGAACATCACCACAGTAGGTGAAAGTAGCCAGGCAGAAGGCTTCTTACTACAGACTCCACTTACATAACATTCTGGAAAAAGCACAGCTGGGGATAGGAAGCATCTGTGGTCACTTGGAGTTGGGTATCCAGAGACAGGGTGACTCGAGCATTGTGAGGGAGTGTGCTGTCTTAAGACTGTGGTGGAATTGTGGCTGTGTGTGTCTGTCACACTTAGGACTCCACTGTGAAAGAGAAAATGCAAGAAACTCTAGGTGATACCCAAATATCTTTTTGTTTTTTGTTTTTTTGTTTTGTTTTGTTTTTGAGACATGTTTTCTCTATGTAGCCTTGGCTGTCCTGAATTCGCTTTGTAAACCAGGCTGGTCTTGAACTCACATCGATCCGCTTTCCTCTGTCTCCCTGAGTGCTGGGATTATAGGTGTGAGCCACTGCACCCAGCTAAATCCAATCCTAAAAGGAGGTGCTCTGCCAGTTTCTCACAGAACACTGGCCCCTGGGAAGTGTGGGAAAGTGGCATCCCCTTGCCCTGCTGCTCGCTGGGTCTGCTGGACACACCATGAATGCACCAGCTTTAGCCAGAGTTCCGCACTACCAGTAACGAGAAAGGCCCACTCCAGAGTTCCTGAACAATTAGTCTCTGAAAAGAGGACTGGACTCACCTCTGTCCCACTCCAGGACATCCTTCCAACAGGGGTGTTCATTCAGGCTGGAGAGGCCAGTGGTCTCTGAGAGGGCGCTCTGCATGCATTCGTCCTATTGCCATAACAAACGTGACAGCAAAGTTACATCAGCCTAGAATGTGTACTTTTCCAGAGTAAAAGCCTGGTGTGAAAGTGTAGACACTCAATGCTTCAGCAGGCCTGTGTAGCCGAAGCTGTGCTGGGGAGCTGGGGAGCTGTGTTCTCCAGCAGAGAGGGCCTGCAGGTGTAGCCCTCCATGTGGGAAACTTAAAAGTTATGGCTCACATGACAGGGTCGAGCAAGCTGGGCCTCTGCAGGTGTGCTCGGGAATTTTTAGCATGTCAGATTTGGGAATCAGTCTTACGGGCTGGTGCATGTTACCAAAGAGTGTCTCGGTGTCCATGGGGAAGGGTTTGGGGTCTTGTCATTCTCTGCTTTGGACCTGGTGTCTTAATCAGTGTTCGGTTGCTGTGACAAGACACCATAACTATGGCAACTCTTGCAAAGGAAAGCTTTTAATTGAGGCTTGCTTACAGTTTTAGAAGTTTAGTTCATTGTCAACATAGCAGGGAGCATGGCAGCGCGCAGGCAGTCATGGTGCTGGAAAAGCAGCTGAGAGTTCTACACCCTGTCTGCAGGCAGCAGGAAGAGCGAGAGCCACTGGGCCTGGCATGGGCTCTGAAACCTCAAAGCCCAGTGACACACTTCCTCCAAAAAGACTACATCTACTCCCAATAGGGCCACACCTCTTAATCCTTCTAAGTAGTACCACTCCCTGATGACAAGGGTGAGCATCTCATTCAAACCTCTACACTGATACCTTTCCTAACCTTCTCCTCGTTACCATTAGGAGAAATGGTTATCTGTTTTTGTCATCTCTAGTTACGGCCTCACAGTTAGGAGTTGTGTTCCTGTTTTATGATTTCTATTAACCTGCCTTCATTCAGATTGCATGCCAATCATTAGTTTCCTGCAGATGGGGTAAGTAGACTTATGTTAGCATCTGTCACTCTCCTTGCCTCAATAAAGAATGGGATAGTGAGCCAGTCGGTTACCCAGGCACTGACTACTAGTGAGGTGCAACACATGCGTGTTAGTACTGAACTCACTCACTCCTGGTGGCCAGTACTAAGGTCTCTTACCGAAGATGTGCTCATGTGCGGATAACAGATGACTTACAGTGAAAAGTCAGTTCTCCAAGGGAAAAATAAAAGGAGACCGTGGTTAAATACTGTGTGGAGTTTCCCCAGTGAGCTAGGCTCTGTGTGGGCCTCTCTGAACTTTATCCTGCTTCTTAAATTCCTTTAAGCAGTGTGCAACCTGCTGCCGCAGCTGCGTCTGCACTTCGTTTACTGTCGTAGCTTTCTGGGTATGAATCCAGGTTGTGTTGAGTGGCTCCCCACCCTGGGTTTTGAGGAAAGTTTGCCCAGGGCCCTAACTGAAAGGACAACCAGGAAGTGTAGCAATATGCAAATCAATTGGGACTTTGGTGCGGCACCCCAACAGTCTCACTATGCAGCCCAGGCTGGCCTCAAATTGTCAGTCTTCCAGTCTCAGCTTCCAAATGCTGGGGTTCTAGGGTGTATGCCAGCACACCTGGCTTCCCGTGAGCCACTTCTCACTAAGTTCTACTCAGGCATTGTTTCCTTTGGCCTAAGCAATTAAGCCATGAAATCTTATATTCATGTGATATTTTGAAATGAAAAGAGAAGCCTTCCTGCTTCTCAGCAATGATGTGCCAACTGAGGATGCGCACAGAATGCAGGTGGTGCTGAAAATCTGAAGGATAATGTCTTCACTCCTTAGCTCCGAGGTCACCATTATCTAACTGTACCAGTCCGGATGGCTGTGAATATGACTAACAGAAATCATGGCCCAAGCTGTCCTGGGTATAAGCAGCCGCATTCTCTCACAGACAGGAAGTTCCCAGGAGAGTGACCCTTGGGCTCGGTGATAGAGCAGTTGAGTTATGTCAGGAAGGACTTGGTCAGTTCCACTCCTTAGCTGTGCCACCCTGCACTTCATTCGAAGCATGAGGAGACTAGATTTCTGGGTCCCAGCAATGTCGCCATGGATACAAAGAGAGATGTGACGTGTGTCCTGAGTAAATACATCTGTACCCCAAACTTCTCCAGCCAGCTTCCCTCATAACACCAGTGCTAGGTCACTCTTTCCCTCATCTTTAAAGTAGTGACTGACTGAATAGATGATGACATCACTGTTGGGAACTTAGCCACCACGACAAACCTCAGGGGACAAATGTCACATGTGTAATTTAAAAGTTTCTAGTGGCCATAATTTTTAAAGTAATTAAATTTTTAGCAATATTTTTTAACCCAATGTATTAGTTACGTTTCTCATTGCCGTGCCAAATTTTTTGACACAAACAGCTTAAGCAAAGAAGAGTACATTTACGCTCATGGTCTGAGGGAACAGTCCCTTGTGGTGGGGCAGGCTTGGTGGTGAGAGTGGCTCTAGCTGTGTCAGCAGGAGTGTAAAACAGCTGGTCACTTTGCATCCATGGTCAGGGCACAGAGAGAGGCCAATGCCACGGCCAGCTCCTTCCCCCCTTTTTATTCAGTGTAGTGGGGTAGCACCTCCCACATTCAGGGTGGGTCTTCCCTCCTCAGTTAGCCTCTCTGCAGACACCTGATGGGTACACCTGGTGATGTGTCCTATGTGACCCCAAGTCCTAGCCAACTGACCTTGCAGGTTAGGCAGTACCTGCACACAGCACACCATGTACGATGTACCATGTACCCAGCACTTAGTATTATTAAGACAGTGTCCTCCTTTCACACTTGAAATATGGTGTGTATTTTACACCTGTCTCCACTTTTACACGGTCATGTTTCACGGATTCAGTAGTCAAATGTGTGTACAGTTCCATAAGCTGAAACCCAAGGACACAAAGACTGGATTCCCGACCCAGTTCACCCTTCACTGTCCAGCCCACACTTAACTGCCTCTGTGCTCTTGCCTCTGTGCATTCCCTATGCCAGTTCATTTCTCTGGTCTGTTCTTTCCTTGCTCTTAGAGGAGCTTTAATTGTAATTTTCTTATATTTATCACAGCCAACCAAGATGTTATTCCAGGTAACATCAAACCTGTGAGGAGACGTAAAACTTCTGTGCCTTTTTTTTTTAAGTCAACATTTTGTTTTAATTGTTTTAGATTTGTCAATTTATTATTTTATATGTATAAGTGTTTTGCCCCCATGTATATATATACACTGTGCCTGCAGAGGCCAAAAGAAATATCAGATGGCCTGGAACTGGAGTTAGTGAGTGGTTGTGAACTACTGTGGGGTGCTGAGAACCAACCCCCTGCAGCTCCTCTGCAAGAGTCCGAGGACCCCAGAGTCATCTCTCAGCCCTCTTCCGTGCTTTGTATATTATCCTATGGTCTTAGTTGTCAAAGCATGTCCCATCTGCCCACCCATGGTGGTCTTCTTTAGGTTCAGAGCAGGGTCTTGTGCCTTGGCACCTCAGAAGCATTCACTTCTTGTTTATAGGAAGGAAGTTATATTCCTAAGAAAACTTGGGGGGACTTGGGTTTTGCAGCATATCTGAAATAAGACTGATAATGTCCGACCGGTAAGCATTCTCTGCTGGTGGCTTTCTGTGGACATTTGTGGTTTTATGTAAGGGTTTTCATGATTCCACATGTAAAAGGAACTCAGGAATTATGTATGCTATTAATGATTTTACTGCCTACTACAGACTTTAGGGTTATTTTTAGCTTGTCTGTCCTTCTTGGTGCCCTGAGTTACTTGGTTCAAGTACTGGGGCCACTTGCTGGTTCTTGCATCTGTCCCATAGGCCACTGAGCAATGTGGCTTATGACTGTGTTCTTAATGAGACCAAACAGCTCAGGTTTCAACAACATTCACTCAAAACAAAACCAGCTCTTTGGTAATATGAAATATAGTTCAGGGGCATTGCAGCCTAAGAGACCCCAGTAATCGGCAGAGGGAGCCTCAGTGAGTTCCGCATCCATGGCATCACAAATGCAGTATAGGCTTTAACCTTTGGCTCACTTGTGAGGTCTGTGTTGGCCAGCCACGGCTGTATGCTATAGAGTGGGAACAGCCATGCTTGAGTTGTTACTGCCTTTGTCAGTTCCTGGGAGCTACCAGAACACTAAATATAACTTAAGACTTAGGCGTACGGTTAACTTGAGTTTTTCTTAGTTTTTAATGAACTAGGGCATGAAAGGAGGTGAATTTAAAAGGCAAGTGAGATATAATGTTTATTTTGGGGAAATGCTTCACTATTTGTTTATTCTTATATTTTGAAATATTTCCCCCATCTGATATATGTATCTCACCGTAGAAATAAATTTTCTTTTGTTTGATATTTAACTATAATATATGAGATTTTGATTTTGTACAAACGTACCAAGGGATTCAGTAGCTTTACAAATGTATTGCTTCAGGACGAGTCGCCAGAAACTACTAGATCAAGAGTCAGTATGCATGACCCAAGGCCAAGTTTAGTCTACTGCCCAAACTACGAATGGCTTTAACATTTTGAAGTGGTTGGAAATAAAATTTCATGATGTGAAAATTATGTGGAATTCAAGTTCTCATAGATACATCCCCAGCACCGTTTATCTTCGTCTTGCCTGAACCACTTCCCTACTAGGGAATGCTAAGAGGCCCAGGATGCTAAGAGGCCCTGCATCCTGGGGAACCGATGTTATTTACTACCTGCCCTTCGTAGAAAAACAGGTTCAACCAAAGGCTTATAAGGGAAAGACATTAAGCATTCAGCTTTTGAATTTTGTATCAAATGTTATGTTAAACGTGGCCAGAGTTTATTCTTTCAGAATGAGCCAGCCAGTGTCCTGGAGCATACTGCCCATGTGTTCACACAATAGACTTGACCATGGCCTTTGGATTTATTTACTCACAGAGGAAACTAATTTTATTCTCTAAAGGAATAATAAACAAGTCTGTCTTCATCAGTATTCATCAGAGCATTGAAAGAAAGTTTGCCTGTAGCAAAGGTTACTTTTGTCTCCCTGCTGAAATCCCATTTAGAAATGCTTTATAGCTGGACTTTTTTTGTTTTTAAGAAATAAGGGATATTCGGTTGTTTCTATAGTGACCTTTCATTTTAGAAGCACAAGCAGTTTCCAGAACCAGCAGTGAGCTATCGGGAAGGCAGCGGGAAGAGTGAATGTTATGTACTTTATAACTGACTCATAGCTTCACTTGTGCATGGTACAGCTCGGCCACATTTCTGAGAGCTTGCGTGCATCCAGCAGGATTGTGCACACTAGTGACTTATAAATTGGAGCTGTAAAATTATTTTGGACTGCACTCAGAATTCGTGAAGTTACTCATAACTTTCTTCTCCCTTAGGATGAAAAAGCAAAAGCAAAACTGAAACAAAAACACCACCAATTTTTATCAGCAAAATGGATAAGGTTTTAGGTATAAAAACTTACTTTACTTAAGTACACTATAAAAGACCGAGTGTGGCTGTGTCATGTTTAGCTCAGGGTGTCTATGGCTTCATGTTTTCTGTAGCTTATGTCTATAAAGATAATTTGTATTCATGACTTCATATCGTCAGAAGTTTCCTAGATTTTCTAATAATTCTTGTCAGTTTTGGAGCAGTAAACACACCCCATATCTGTAATTTCTTGGGTTTGTTGTTGTTGTTTTGTTTTGAGACAGGATTTCTCTGTGTAGCCTTGGCTGTCCTGGACTCACTTTGTAGACCAGGCTGGTCTTGAACTCACGAAGATCCATCTACCTCTACCTCCCTGAGTGCTGGGGTTACAGGTGTATGCCACTATACCCAGCTTAATTTCTTAATTTCTAATTAAATATTCTAATTATTAATGTGCTCTCTAAATTAAAAAAAACTCTAAGTAAGCACTTAGGGTTCCTAACCATTCCATATTTCTGTCTGTATGTTAGATGTTATTTGAAAATCACCGGAGAAATTTTTTTTAAATTTTCTGTTAACAGTTCACATTGGTACATTATTAAACCAGCAAATACCATATATGTATAATTGACTAAGTGGATGTGAAAGTTATGATGGAGAACTGTTGCCCGTATAGTCTTTTTAAAAGTGACGATCAGTGGAGTATAGCTCCCTTGGCCACAGCTTTGGGAGCATTACTGCTCACTGGAGGTCACGTTTACAGCCTAAAGAGTCTTGCCTGCCTCGTAAATTTGGATTATGGTGGTGTGCATGATTTATTTCACTATTTTAAAGATGAAAACCAGAAACTTTCTCTCCTTTAGTAGTACACTGTCAGGTAAACCATGCCTCTTCGTCCTTCTCCAGAACCCTCTCTGAACACACTGTGTTTGTCTACACTGCCTGTGTTTCAGGCTCTGAGTGCTGTCCTTCCATTGCTGATCGCTGTTTGGCTGGCTCTCCTCCTAGGCTGGCAGCTGTTGCCTTTTCAAAGCACACATTTTAAACCCCCAAATACTTAGCATAGGTAAATTAAATTACAAGCGCCAGACAGTAATGGCAGATGTCTTCTGTCGTTCTTTACAGGTAGGACAGGCATACGCTACCAGCAAACCCAGGCCACATTGCTACTGTTTGGTAGGCAGTATCACCACGCTACCAAAACTTCAGGTCAATGGCAGTGGCTGGGGGCTGAGTCAATGGAGCTGTGTGTGCTTAATGTGCATGAGGTAGTGTGCTTAGTCCCTAGCACTGAGTGTGCATGAACTACTGTGCTTAGTCCCTAGCACTGGGGACTCACCCTCAAATTTCTTACTCTAAAAGATGAAGCTGCTAACTGGCGTCCTTTCCCCTGAAGAGAGCTTAAGCTTTTGTGTGGAAGAAGCAGATAGGAGGAAGCTGCCTGGCACTGAGTGTCCATTTGTTGGAAGATCTGTCTCTTAGATGGTGGTTTGCTGGGATTCTGGCCTATAGTTTACATACTGTCTGTCTGGTGATACCTTGACTGACTTGCGCTTACTTCTCTAGGGCCCACCCTTGGTGGTTTGGCTTATCCTGTAGGTCGTTGGTGCTCTCTGGTCTTGGCTCCTCACCTGCCACTGGCCTCTGGCTCTTTGCTGTTTTGTCCACATCTGACTTTTCAGAGACCATTACCATATTGCTCCTCCAGTCCAAACCCCTCAGGGCTGGCAGAGTTGTATTTGACAGGTACTGCGCTCTCCACCCGCTACAAAGTCCTGAGAGCATCGTCAGCGGTCTGGTCGCTGGCAGAGCTGGTACTCTGTGTCCCCTAACACCTCCGTGCTCTCCTGCCCCATCAGATTGCTGCTGTCTCTGTCCTCACTCCCTGCCATCATGTCCTCATGTCCTAGGCCTCTGGGACCTCAAACTATTTAGGAGCAATTGAACCGTTAGTTGGCCCAGCAGTTTTCAGGACTGTGTATTTGTATCCAGTTTTATTAGTTGATCTTTATGCCATACTAATTATTTTAAGATCAATTACAATTTCAAAGATAAATGCAAGAGTTAAAATCTCATGGGCTAAAAGTTCCAAAGTGACTTTCATAATATTTTAGTTTGTTCATTTAGCAATTGTGAGCCTTTACGCACCAGGTCTGTATGTACTACTATTCTAAATGCCATGAAATATTTTCAGTTTTGTAAAAATAAAACCCCAAACTAATTTTAAAATTAAATATGGGTTATGGGCTATGAACCTAAAATTACTCTTAAAAAACTTTTAAAGAGGGAAAGCGGGAGAAATAGCAAAGTACTTATAGAAAAGCAATAGTTTTAATGCAATATGATTTTTTTCAGAAATTGTTTAAATACATAAATGTTGGAGGGCTATGAATTACAGAATGGTAAAGAGTAGAAGAGTCCACTCATTTAATAATACTTCTTTCAGGAGTTGACAGGCCAGACATAAGTCATGTATGAGAACAATATGAGGAGAGGTAGAAGCATGGAAATTGACAAAAACAAAGCCCGCGGGGTCAGAGACCTTGTTTGGCAGGAGCTGTTCGTTACATGATGTGGGGGATCAAGGCAGCTGAGTGCGTTCTTGTAAGCAAGACTGACCACAACAAACATTTTGTTCTTTGGGCAGATACATTCTTCCTCTAGGGGCAAGGGATGTGTTTATGATGGTGGCCATAGCGCAGCCCTGGGGAGGAAGGCTTCTTCGTAGTCATTCTGCAATAGACGCTGATTCCCGTGATGACTAGAAACCAGAAGAAGGAAAGCAGCCAATTTCCCAGAGCAGCATGGCAGAAAGTGTGGACGGCTCTGGGGAGCGGCTGAGTCTGAAAAGATGAAAAAGCAACTTGAATGGGATGTCAAGGCCCAAAAAGGCAGAGTGAGAGTTGGGCAGATCCCTTAAGAAAGCAACAGTAAAACAAAAGAGAAAAAAGAACAAAATAAAATTTAAAAAATATAAAAAGCAATAATAAAATTGGACAAAGTTGTCAAAACAGCACTTGTTAAGACTTTGAAAATAGTAGGAAAGGCATTCAGCAAGTTGAGAAGCATTCCATCTGCAAAGTGAATAAGAGAAGTTGGTTCTGTGGCGTTCCAGACTAGGGATGTTCGACCTCTAGATTTGGCACAGTAGTTTGTCAAGGTCAAGGAAAGCCATGACAACCGCAGTTTCTCTGAAGAAGTGGGTATGAAACCCCTCGTGCCCACTAACACTTCAGTGATGCCCATCCTAGTGCAGACAAGGACCTGCATTTACAGTTTTGGTTGGAACCAGCAGTCGGCCAGCAGACCAGCTGGTGATTTCCAGGGAGATTTGAGAAGTAGCTTAGTGATAGGGGCCTTGGTAAACTCTCCCTGACTGCCTCAATGCAGGGAGGACAGAGAGGGCTCAAGCTAGTTACACACCTTCTTACCAGGAAATGCTGCACAAATGTAGAAAAGATACAAGAAGTCCTGGCAGAAAGTCCATGCCAGGGAAGAGGTAAAGACAACTTGATCATGTAATGTGGTCCCCAAACAGAACACAGAGCATTGGCAGAGGGTGTTTAATCCTTGACTTTCTTTAGCCCTGTAAACACAGATGATCATGGTGACCGAGTAGAGATTCATGCAGCCTTGTACTGTGAAGAAAATGGTTCTGGAAGATTTAGTATAAGAAAATTAGTAAATGTCATAACTTTAGCAGGAACAGCAGCCTTGAGAGGAGAACATTAAAATGCAATTTTTTACTCAGATTATATTAAAGTTAAAATTTCAATAAAAATATTCTATTTTTAATATATGTTAGTATATAAATCTAAAAGGTAATGTTGTATACATTATACACCCGCACACACACACACATGCACACACACACAAGCGGGAGACCAATGCTCAGAGGAAAAAAAAATGTAGTCAGTGAGATGGCTCACTGGGTAGGAACATTTGCTGCTCATGTCCTCAGCACCCTTGTACAAAGCCAGGCAAAAGCATGCCTGGCTGTAGCCCCAGCATGCTGTGTAGGTAAGTGCCAAAGACCAGAGCATCTCTGGGGATCACTGGATCCATGTTCCAGTTCAGTGAGAGATCCAGTAAAAAAAAAAAAAAAAGTGGAAGGTGATAGAGCAGGACGTCTGACACTTCCTCCAGCTTCCATGGGGGTGAGTGGTTATAAACACACACACACACAAACACACACAGATACACATACACTTACACACTTGTGCATACACTCATACATGTATACACAAAGACAAATTGGTCAGTAAAAACATTTGTGGGTAAGCAGTTAAAATAAACATGTAAAGGAAGCCAGATTTAAAGAATTAAAATGTAGCTCAAACTAATGACTTGATAAACAGAGACTGTGAATACAGAGAATTTCTTTAGAGTTTTAAATGGAAAAAATTTAGAGTTAAAAAGGTTAATAATCGAAATAAAAGTGCACTATAGTCTGTCAATAACAGAGCCAAAATGGCAGAAGAAAGAGCCAGTAGGTAACACAGAGAAAGGGCAAATAGAAAGCAAACAGAGCCTCAGCTAGCCATGGTGGTACACACCTGTAATCCTGCCACTCAGGAGGATGAGGCAGGAGGATGACAAGTTAAGGTCTGCTTGGGATGCATACCCTGTCTCACAAACAGAGGCCCAGAAGCCAGGGGGTAGCATCATGTAACGTGAAAACAATTAGATGCCATTGAGCAGGTTGGGTTAACATCAGAAAACCAACCATTGTGCTTGTAACGGACATTAACTCCATGATAAATGTGGACTGAACCCTACATTCATTCCTTATTAAGAACTAAATTCTATTTTTTAAAGAACTAAATATCTCAGAATATGAAAGAATTCCTTTAACTTGATAAAGAGCATCTACCAAAAACCCTATAACTAATCTCTTCTTAGGGGGCAGCTGAATGTTTTCCTCCTAACAGTGAGAACAGGGCAGGGCTTCACCTCTCACTATTCAGCAACGTCATATTTGAGATTATAGCCAACGTGATACAGCAAAGAAAGGGAAAATGAGAATGGAGAGAGAGAGAGAAAGCGTGTGATTTAGAAAAGAAACAGGTCTCTTGTTTGCAGATGACAGCATCCTGTATTAGAAAGACGCTCATATTAGGGCTAGTGAGGACTCTGAGGTTACAGCCATGATAAAACCCACAAATTGATACAGAAAGCCTCAGAAGCACAGCACATGGGAAGCTGTGTAAACAGAGGCACAGGGCTTGTCTATGGAAAGCAAAGCCATTGCTGAGTGGAATTAAAGGTCTGAGTAAACGGCAGGCGTTCAGCAGCCATAGGCTAGAAAATTCCTTATTGATAAGTTGGCCCTTTCCCCCAAATTGACACTTTTAGTACAAACCCTAACAAAACCCCAGATAGCTTTATTGGGTACAGGCTGTCAAGCTCGAAATTTGTAAAAATGTGAGGGTTCAACGCAAATAAAGCAATTTTGAAGAGGAAGAACAAAATTGGAAGAGTTATACTATTTAATTTCAAATTTTATAACACTGCAGCAGCCTAGTTGGCGCTTAAAGACAGGCCTGCAGATCAGTGCAGTAGAAGTGAGGTCTAGAAACAAACCTTTGTGTGAACTCAGCTTTCACATAAGTGTTAAGGAAATTCAATGGAGGAAGGGTTGTAATTTCAATAAACTGCACTAGAAAAATCCAATGCCCATTTAAAAAATAGGAATTTAGGCTTATTGCCTAATACCGTATGCAAAAATAACTCAATAGGTAGTAGATTTCTATGAAAGACCTAAACCTGTCCAGATCAGTAATTGCCTCGGGCTAGGATGGCATAGAGGAGCCTTTTGTACTGCCTGAGATACTCTCAGAGTAGATTGTGGTTGTTGGAGGCTTTACTAAAACTGGCACAGAGAGCAAAATTCACATCGTATATAAAAAAACCCCACAAGGTTGTTTTAAAATGGCAGCATAAGCTTCCATTGCGAAGCCCTCATGATCAAGTGCTGGTGAGCGATCATTTGTCTTAAATAAAGAACCTGCCCAGTAGACAGATGTTAGATGAAAGAGCAGACATCCCCATGGCTTTGTTGGGGAGTTCTTGGACCTCTCGGCTGTGGCGTGGGCCTTGGGTGCTGCGCCCTCGTTCACCCCTTTTCTTGTTCTCTTAGCCTCTCTTGACATGTCTCGATTGCTCGTGGTTCTAACCTCAGTTTTGTGGTTACTACTCTGCTCAACTCTAGGGTAACGGTCCCCCCACACTGCCCATCTTGACTGCCAGTCCTTCGTTAGTTTTCTTTTCATATTTAATCAAAACCAAGTTACCGTTGCCATTTTAGCCTCAAGCTGCACTGTCTCTCTGACATGGCTGGCATGCTGGCTTGTAAGGATGGCCACTTGTGTATTTGGAACAGTGACATCAATTTCTGTCACATGCAATGTGGTGGTACTCAGCAGGGAACTGAGGATTTGACATGAGATCCGTGGTGAGAAACTGGGGCTAATGATGTAGACTTGCCCTGTGCCCTTCAGAGTTAGGAATAACATGCCTGAGAGGCATGCTAGCTAAGGAGATGAAGAATGAAAACAAGGAAAAGTACAGCTGTTCTTTAAAAATTACAAATAATGGGGGCTGGAGAGATGGCTCAGTGGTTAAGAGCATTGTCTGCACTTCCAAAGGTCCTGAGTTCAATTCCCAGCAACCACATGGTGGCTCACAACCATCTATAATAGGATCTGATGTCCTCTTCTGTAATGCAGATGTACAGGAAGACAGACATAAATAAAAAAATCTTTTTAAAAAAATTACAAATAATGGGAGGAGACAGCAAGGGGATAAAAATTTAGATGTAATCTGAATAAATTAATTTTTAAAAGGCTACTGAGAAATAAATTAAAAGTACAAATAAAAAAATTTACTTTGAATTTTCTAGGTTAATCATTGTAATGAAAAGTAGCTTTATTTTTATTTTTATTTTTTCAATAGATATAGGACAGGGCAGCTTAGAGAAATCATTTAAGGGTTTTTTTGTTTTTTTAAGTGTTTAATAATTTTCTTATCTGGAGTCAGTCTCATACACAACACAAATCCTGACCCTGAAACTGCCTCCCCCCACTAGGTGGCAAAAGTAAGCTGTGGGAGAGACCAGAGCAGCCTGGCTTTTACACCATGAGGTCACCTGCGTCTTTAGTGCCACCACTTTGTAAAAGGCAAACACTAGACATTGGGAATAGAGGGTCCATGCTGTCCCTAGATTCTGTAAAGTGCAGGAAGAAGAAGGTCGGCTGCTGAGTCGAGGCATCCTTTGATTCACACATGTGGGGAAGATGTGCAGAGAAGTCTGCTTTACCAGGAAGGTGTCAGGGGCCCACAGGGATGTGAAACACAGTTGGTCTCTAAGACAGTAAGTGAAACCACACAGTTCTAAAGCAACATGCTTTGCTACTGAGCAGTGTTTTGGGTGTGTGTTGTGTTGGTGTGGATTTTTTGCTGTTTTGTTTTGTTTTTTGTTTTTCGAGACAAGATTTCTCTGTGTAGTCCTGGCTGTCCTGGACTCACTTGGTAAACCAGGCTGAGTTCGAATTCACAGAGATCTGGCCTGCCCGCCCAGCCTCCGTGAGTGCTGGGATTAAGGCATGTGCCACTGTGCCTGGCTCTCAGCATTGTTTTTACAGGAAGGAAAATTGGTTTTACTGAAGAGAAAACTACTGCCATCATTGGCACTTTTGTCCCCAGGTCCTTAGAAGATGCTATGGAAGATCGCATTTTACCTAGAACAGTGGCAGGGTGACTCTCAGAAGTCATTTCTAATCTAGTTCTGTCACCTGCCAGTCTGCATGGGCTTTTATGAATATAAAACCTTTCTATAAACTTTATCAGTTTCATGGGTCTTAGACTATGCTTTTAAAAAGGAATAGCCTGGGGCACGCCTTAATCCCAGCACTCGGGAGGCAGAGGCAGGCGGATCGCTGTGAGTTTGAGGCCAGCCTGGTCTACAAAGTGAGTCCAGGATGGCCAAGGCTGCACAGAGAAACCCTGTCTCGAAAAACCTAAATAAATAAATAAATAAATAAATAAATAAATAAAAATAAAAATAAAAAACAATAGCCAGTAACAAACTGGAACTTTTAAAATGTACTGGTCAGAGGCTTTGGGGCCCAACAAATAATGTGTTTATTTTGATGTTAACATGACCAGCGAATTTCTGTTCTTTCTCAGTGTGTATCCTTTTCATTGTTCTTTTGTTTCTCCCGATCTCTGGAAGGCAGCAAACTGTGTTTTTGTTCTAATGCAAACTGTCTCTGTGGCTGAGGTTTGCAAACCAGCCAGGCCCTAGGTAGCGACAGTTTCCCTCCAGGCATTGTCCTACAGAACACAGCAGTTCAAAATCCAGGGAAATGTCTTCAATCTCAGACAGCACAAAAGTGTTCAGTTTCTTCCGTGAAGTACAAGCTCAGTCCTTGAATTGTTTCAGCTTAGCATTTTAACGTACAAAAACAGCTAGTCATTACACATCAGTCAGTTACTGTTTATTCAGTGCCCCTGGGTACAAGGAAAAAAATTCTAGGAACACTTGTTACTTTTCAAACACGAGACGGCATGTTTGAGTATTATGTGGCTGAGTAATTTAAAAATTGTTAGTCATTGTCTGGGTCAGTTTTATGAAAAGAAGCCCTACTTGATTAATGTTTTCATTCCAAACTCCATGGATGTAGATGATAGAACTCAAAACAGAGATGCATGTGTCATCCGGGAAATGAGCCTTGCTGTTATTTTAAAGCTTCATGGACTCAGAGGATTTAAAACTTGATCACTTCAAGCAGTAGTAAGGATATGCTCAGCAAAATTTCATCAGAAAGCACTTTCACGTGCCAGGATAGTTTATGTCGAGTGATGTGTCCCAGCAGACTTCGCTGTGTGCTGTGTCTTACTGCAGTTGAGACGCCTCTCCTCTAGCTGGGTATGGTGCCACACGCCTGAAATCCCAGCACTCAGGAAGCAGAGGCAGGTGGATCTCTGTGCGTTTGAGGCCAGCTTGGACTACAGAGTGAGTCCAGCACAGCAAGGGTACACAGAGAAATCCTGTCTCAAAAAACCAAAACAATGAAAAGGAGGAAGGGGAGGAGGAGGAGGGGGAGGAGGAGGAGGCGGAGGAGGAGAAGAAGAAGAAGAACAAGAAGAAGAGGAAGAAGAAGAAGAAGAACAAGAAGAAGAACAAGAAGAAGAACAAGAAGAAGAACAAGAAGAAGAAGAACAAGAACAAGAAGAAGAAGAACAAGAAGAAGAAGAAGAAGCCGCCGCCTCTCCATCATTTCTGTTTTTGAGACAGGGTTCCTCTGTGTGACAGCCCTGACTGGCCTGGACTCAGAGAGATCCACCTGCCTCTGCTTCCTGAGAGCTGGGATTACAGGCTTCTGTTGTTTCATTTTAAGAGATTATGCAGTAGCAGTTTCTTCTACTCCAGTAACTATTAAAATAAGAGTAATCCAGAGTAAAAGATAACCCCAAGAGTTCATTCATTCAATAACCCTTTATTAGCTGTCTCATGAGTACATGTGACCATAGGGATCTGAAGCATCTATTTGCTGTAGGCCAATACACTTCATTGGCATGACAGAATTTCTTCTAATTGCAATGATTGATCTTAGAGACAGCATTCTGCCTCTGGATCGCTACCCATAAAGTTTCTAATTTTAAGGAAAATGTTTACAGATTAATGAAATTAGATTATTTTTGACCACCACTAGAAGGAGACCCAAGGAGAGTACTGGGAGCTTGCTTTCGGATGGCCCGTCAGGGGCAAGCAGAAGAAGCGTCCCGTCCCTCTTGTTCCTTGTCGGATAATAGGTGCTTTCCCAGTATCAGTTACTCTTAGAGATGAACAACAAATATTTGAAAATGTCTTAATCTACATTTATATTTTGGGTGATAATTGTGGGCCAAACAGCAGTGACATATGGTCCTGGTCACGGAACAATAATACATTAAGTAGACTGTCAGAAATACTTCTTAATCTTTACATGGCCCAACCCCACTCCTGAGGAAGGCCAAAACTTATACATTCTGTGATAGTCAATAAAGGCAAAGAGAAGTCTACAATTCCTCCTTAAAGAACATGGAACCTCACTGCAGAGTGCTCTGGGAGGGCACACCTAAGCTTTTACCTTTAAAGTTTAGAGTCCAAGAATCATTTGATTTACACATGCCGGGGACGAATACAGAGTCTATCTAGGAGGCATCTGGGGAGTGCTGCTGGGGCGTGAAACACGGAAACAAACACAATTGGTTTTTGAACTTTTAAGACATTGACTGTAAACACATAATTCTGAAATAAATCACATTTAGCCATTAATAGTCATTTTCTTTGTGTTTTCATTTGGAAGCATTATATTACTTATGATGCAATTTGAATACCTAGTATGCTCTGTTCTTTGTTTTAGTAAAAATAAAATTTTAATGAGGATTCAGTGCTCTAATTTAGTAACTATCTCACTAAAAGACTTTTGGCAATTTTTAAGCAGGAAAGTTCGCACAAAAGAAGCATTTTCTTATTACCAAATTTGTTCCTTTGAAGTGTATGACAGATGACATCTGTCTGAGTGAGTACTGCAAAGACATCTATTGTATATCATTAGTGGTGCAGTAAATTGGTTATTTATGTTTTAAAGTCCAGGCATACTGGAATCTTTAGTGTTTGCTTTTGAAGATTGCTGTCACAATAAAACATTTGTGAACTGAGTAAAGCTGTCCCTTTGGTTTAGTTAACACTTCACTGGAACTTGAAGATGCCCTTCCTAGCCCTCATCTCCACACTGTTAGGAGGGCAGAAAACTGTGAATCACTTCAAGCTTATTGTAGAAGTCATGTAGTGTTTTTACCATTGCTTTAATAGTTTAAGTGAGAGATTAACAAAAGAAGAGCCTTACAGATGAAGCACTGATCTCAAGGTCAGTCTAGAAACATTTGAATGTGCTACAGTTATGCTGTGCTACCTTCTAATAGACATGTATTGTAATACTGGTCTTTGTTGCTAAAGTTGAAAACATAACTAGACTGTGTATTAGAAACCTCATTTTAGCCAGGTGGCAGAGGCACCCGCCTTAAACCCAGTGTTTGGAAGGCTGAGGTAGGTGGATCTCTGTGAGTTCAAGGACAGCCTGGTCTACGGAGTGAATTATAGGACAGCTAGGTTTACAGAGAAATGCTGTCTCAAAAAGCAAACAAAACAAAAAGCAAAAAACCCACCAACAACAAAAACTCTCATTTTAATGCTGCTATTTAAAAAATTTATGCAAGTTTTAAAAAAATAGATGACTAAAATTTATTACTAGTGCTGACAGAAATAAGCATATTATCTAAATATTTTCTGTTATATACTATTGCCTAAGAGGAATATTTAACTGTAGAAATAGCTAAAATGTTCTATTTAGCAACTAAACATCCTCCACGTTACCTGACTTGGTGGCCTGACAGAGAATTTTCTTTAATCTTGTTTTTAACACACACACAGACACACACACACACACACACACACACACACACACACACACACACGGTGTAATGAGACTCAGTGTTGGCTCCCTCTGATGAAGGATAGCCAAGATAAAGGCCAGGAGCTCTGCTTGCACATAGTTCAAAAAGGAGTGTCTGCTGTCTAGATGAAGGGATTTCTGTTCTGCCTGGAGCCATTCTCAGCCCCATGCTCAAAGCCCATCTCCTGGGAAATTCCTTTTACTACTAGGATTTGGCTTCCCAGAAGTCACTTCTCCCTTTGTCTTCTTCAGTGGCTCCTTTCCTTCCAGTGTGGCTCTCATCCTAACCTTGTCGCCCTGCCTCTGCCTTTGCCTAGAACTACAGTACTGTTTCTGTCTCCTCAGGTGCCAACCCTACCCTAGCTCTTTCTTCTTCCTTCCTGGTAGATGGAGCAGTGTGGTTTCCTTCCTGACCACCATTGAAACACTGTCTTGATCACAGTCTCCTGTGTTCCACAGACTTCCACATACAAGACCCACTTGAGCTTCTTGCTGTCTGGTCAGCTCTACAGGATTGCCTCTCTTCTTAATGAATCCCTTTGACTTGACCAGCTCACTGCCTCCTGCCTTGCCTTTGTATATTAACCACCTTTGTATGCGGCACTGTCAATCATATTTCTATGTCTTCACGTCTTTATTTGTATCAATAAAAATCTGTTTGCTTTAAAGGGGAGAGATTGATTTTTACTCGGTGCACATGATCTGACAGATCCAAAATCTGTAATGCAGGCTGGTGTCTGGAAGCAAGCAGAGTTGATGCTGTCGTCTTATGGGGTCAGTCTGATTAGGATGTCATAGGCTTAAGGTAGAATTTCTTCCTCCATAAAGCCTGAGTGATGGGATGAAGCCCCTACCTTTGTGGAGGCTGATCTGTGAAACTGACTGGAACTATTAACCATATCTACAAAACATTTTCACAGGATGGATATCTAGACCAATGTCTGGCCAAGGAAGCTGGCCACCGCAGCCCAGCCAAGTCATCGCACTCCCTTTCCAGCTCCAGGCTTTTCTATTATGGGATCACTGGAAAACATGGAGGTTGAGACTTGATACTTTGTTCTTATATTTAACAGGTTCATTTGCATTGGGCATATTTCTTTTTTTAATTTTTATAGTTTTTTAAAAATTATTTTAACTAATAGAATTATATTACTTCTCTCCTCCCTTTCCTCCCTCCTACTTATTCTCCCTTGGGCCCCCATTACTCTCAAGTTGATACTCTCTTTTCCTTTTATTATATTTGTGCATATTATGTGAGTATACACAAATATATATATATAACCTTCCACCATAGTTACTTTTCTATTGCTATAAAGAAACACCATTACCAAGGCAATTTATAAAAGAAAACATTTAATTTGAAGCTTGTTTACAGTTGTAGAGGATGAGTCCATGACCATCATGGTGGGGAACTTGGTGGCAGGCTGGCAGGTGACAGTGCTGGAGAACTACATGAGAGCTCACCTCTGGTCCATAAGCAAGAGGAAGGAGGGCAGGAGACCCTGAGAGATTGACACTGACAGTGACTAGAAATGCTGTGGGCTTTTGAAACCTCAAAGCCCATCCCTAGTCACACATCTCCTCCAGCAAGGCCACACCTCCTAATCCTTCCCAGACAGTTCCATCACCTGAAGAACAGGCATTCAAATATATGAGCCTTTGGAGTCCGTTCTCATCAAAGCACCACTCGTTGAGTCCGTTTTTGTTGTTGGTATGTATAAGCTTCAAGGGCTGATTCAACAACCAATAAAGAAAGGAGCTCAGCCCTGGGAGAGGCCAATTCTACTCCCAATATTTAACAGTTGTCTGTAGTGTTTTGTCTAAAGGTTGGACCTCATGAATTTTCTCCCTTTAATGTCAGCACGCCCATCAATATTGCTACTGTTCTGGACTTGTTTATGTAGCCATCTCTGGGACTGTTTTACAGCAGACTTCCTGGTATTCTGGCTCGTATAGTCTTTCCACACACTCTTCTGAGATGTTGCCTCAGCCATAGATGCAGGAACTGTGATGTAGATATATTCATGGGGGCTGGGTTCCCTGTAACTCATTGGTCTCTATGTTGTGTCCAGTTGTGGTTTTCTGTGATGCACTCCCTTTGCTATAAAGAGAGAAACCTGTTATTTCTTTGTTGAGGGCATGGTAGCTATACATATCTGTAGACGTAAGGATAAAATTTAGAATGTAGTAGCTCTTTTCTAAGAGCTGGCAAGGTTTTCGGTACCAGGCATGATCTCCTTCCTGTCAAGTGGGCTTTTGGTCCAATTAGACAGCTATTGGTTGCCGCTGACTTATGGGCACCATTTCTTGCAACTTTAGGAGGTATATCTTGCCATGCTGATAAGTGTCATGGTTTATAGGTATTGCAGCAGGGTGGAGTCCTTTTCTGTTGCCAAGACAAAACATAACCAAAGCCACTTATTTTAAAAACAAAACAAAACAATAACAGCAACAACAAAAATCACTTAACTTGGGAGATCCTACCCACGGAGTTTGGGTCCATGGCCATCATGTTGGGGAGCATGGCAGCAGCCAGGCAAGCATGGTGCTAGAACAGTAACTGAGGCCTTATATCGGAACCACAAGCATGAAGTAGGGGTTTCGAAACCTAAAGTCCACCCCCAGTGAGACACCTCCTCCAACAAGGCCACAGCTCCTAATCTTTTCCAAATGGTTCTACTAACTGGGGACCAAGTGTTCAAACATATGAGCCTATAGGGGCCATTCTTGTTCAAACCACCACAGCAGGACCACTTCCTTCCCTCTCTCAGCAGCTTGCATAATATTTTATGGGACCATGAATGGTAGACCTCAGGCCGATTCAGCTTGTCATCCAAGCCCTGCGTCCTAAGTGTGTGGTGTTCTAGCAGCAGCGGCCCACCCTCAATGTCTGAGAGGCAACCAAGGCCTACATTGATAATCTGTATTGTTTCAAGAGTCACTTGGACTTCCCTGAACAGTCCTTCAAAAGGAAGTTTCTCATGTCTGGTACTGGAGCATTGTCAGCTGGGCATATTTCCCAGTCTCTTCACAGAGCAGTTATTGCTTATAAAAATTCCTGTAACTATTAGTCTGTGACCTTCTTGGTTACCATAGTGCCAGCTACACAAATTCTTGGTGAATAAGACAATAGATGGCAGACGGAAGCAGGAAAGGAATACCTAAAGAAACATAGTGTGCAAAACCCCCTAGCTTCGCACAATGTTTGCCTGTGAGTCTCATTATCAGTTTTGATCTGGGTGGAGCCTCTCGGAGGACAGGCTCCTGTCTGTGAGTATAGCAGAATATTGTTAGTAGAGTCAAGGGTTGGCTCTCTCCCATGGGGTGGGTTAGGAAGTGTAGAAGGACCTGAAGATGACAGGAACTCCACAAGAAGACCAACTAACCAGAGGGGCTTGTGGAGCCTCAAGCACCAACCAAGGACCATGCATAGACTGTACCTAGGACCCCTAGACAGACATAGCTAATGGGCAGGGCAGGCTTCATGTGGGGTCCCCTAGTAAGGTGAGTGGGAGCTGTCTGTGACATGGACTCTTTTGCCTGCTTTTTGATCACTACTATTTGTCAAGATACCTTGCCAGGCCGCAGAAGAGGATGCACTCAGTCCTGCTGTAGACTTGATGAACTAGGGTGGGTGGGTAGAGGAGCTTCCCTTTTCAAAGGAATAGGGGAGGGAGTCAGGGAGGGGAGAAGAGGGTAGGGCCCAGAGGAATGGAGGGGGCTACAATTGGGATCTAAACTGAATAAATAAATTAAAAAAAAGAAACATAGTGATCTTTCTTTAGCCCTCAATGAGTCAATATGTTCCATTGCCAGGTGTAGATTATATCATCACTGTTCACTATGTATGTTGAACCGAACCAGAATTTAGAGATTTGAAAAAATACCTTTTGTACTTTGATAAAGCATGTAGAATCTTTAGTCACTTGTTTTTTTAATCTTTCATATAATTATAATGATAAGTGCTCAAGTGTTCTGCTTTGCTATTCTTTTATAAACTTGAGTGGTCAGAGGATTATAGCAGTATCAGGGAGAGCACTCATGTAATTTCTGTAATGATTGGTATAATACACTTATTGCTGATTGAGATGATATCTATTTATGCTTGTATAATCAACACTTGAAACTTTAAGGAGCCTCTGGTTATGGTTGCATATGCCTGTAAGCTTAGTACTTAGGAGACAGAGACAGGAGGTTCAGGAATTCTAGACTACCCTTGGCTCTGTAACAAGTTCAAGACCAGCCTGGCCCACATGAGATATGTCTTAACAGCAAAGCAAACCAAGTTATGAAACCTGCTTGTGGATGCAAGTAACATTCTTGTTGTAGTCACTAGAGGTAGTACATAGCTAGAGGATATAACCCTGTTATAGTCATTAGAGGTGTGCATAACTACTGGATACAGGTAACAATCCTGTTACAGTCATTAGACATGTGCGTAGTTACTGAACATAAGTATCAATCCTGTTACAGTCATTGGAAGTATGCATAGCTACCGGATACAGGTAACAACCCTGTTACAGTCATTAGAGGTGTGCATAGCTACTGGATACAGGTAACAGCCCTGTCACAGTCATTAGAGGTGTGCATAGCTACTGGATACAGGTAACAGCCCTGTCACAGTCATTAGAGGTGTGCGTAGCTACTGGATACAGGTAACAGCCCTGTCACAGTCATTAGAGGTGTGTGTAGCTACTGGATACAGGTAACAGCCCTGTCACAGTCATTAGAGGTGTGTGTAGCTACTGGATACAGGTAACAACCCTGTTACAGTCATTAGAGGTGTGCATAGCTACTGGATACAGGTAACAGCCCTGTCACAGTCGTTAGAGGTGTGCATAGCTACTGGATACAGGTAACAGCCCTGTCACAGTCATTAGAGGTGTGCATAGCTACCGGATACAGGTAACAACCCTGTTACAGTCATTAGAGGTGTGCATAGCTACTGGATACAGGTAACAGCCCTGTCACAGTCATTAGAGGTGTGCGTAGCTACTGGATACAGGTAACAGCCCTGTCACAGTCATTAGAGGTGTGTGTAGCTACTGGATACAGGTAACAGCCCTGTCACAGTCATTAGAGGTGTGTGTAGCTACTGGATACAGGTAACAGCCCTGTCACAGTCATTAGAGGTGTGTGTAGCTACTGGATACAGGTAACAACCCTGTTACAGTCATTAGAGGTGTGCATAGCTACTGGATACAGGTAACAGCCCTGTCACAGTCGTTAGAGGTGTGCATAGCTACTGGATACAGGTAACAGCCCTGTCACAGTCATTAGAGGTGTGCATAGCTACCGGATACAGGTAACAACCCTGTTACAGTCATTAGAGGTGTGCATAGCTACTGGATACAGGTAACAGCCCTGTCACAGTCATTAGAGGTGTGCATAGCTACTGGATACAGGTAACAGCCCTGTCACAGTCATTAGAGGTGTGCATAGCTACTGGATACAGGTAACAGCCCTGTCACAGTCATTAGAGGTGTGTGTAGCTACTGGATACAGGTAACAGCCCTGTCACAGTCATTAGAGGTGTGTGTAGCTACTGGATACAGGTAACAGCCCTGTCACAGTCATTAGAGGTGTGCGTAGCTACTGGATACAGGTAACAGCCCTGTCACAGTCATTAGAGGTGTGCGTAGCTACTGGATACAGGTAACAGCCCTGTCACAGTCATTAGAGGTGTGCGTAGCTACTGGATACAGGTAACAGCCCTGTCACAGTCATTAGAGGTGTGTGTAGCTACTGGATACAGGTAACAGCCCTGTCACAGTCATTAGAGGTGTGTGTAGCTACTGGATACAGGTAACAGCCCTGTCACAGTCATTAGAGGTGTGCGTAGCTACTGGATACAGGTAACAGCCCTGTCACAGTCATTAGAGGTGTGCGTAGCTACTGGATACAGGTAACAGCCCTGTCACAGTCATTAGAGGTGTGTGTAGCTACTGGATACAGGTAACAGCCCTGTCACAGTCATTAGAGGTGTGCGTAGCTACTGGATACAGGTAACAGCCCTGTCACAGTCATTAGAGGTGTGTGTAGCTACTGGATACAGGTAACAGCCCTGTCACAGTCATTAGAGGTGTGTGTAGCTACTGGATACAGGTAACAGCCCTGTCACAGTCATTAAGGAATGATGCAGAGCTAGTGGCTTATACAGTATGCTTCTCAATTAGAAATTATCACCTATGTAACATCTATCTGAATGATGATGGCTTTTCCAAGAATAAGTTGCCAATAATTGATAACACTCAATCCTGAATATTTATATTTGTTGTGACCCAGTAATATGAAGTCCTTTAATTACTTAGCCTGAGTAACTTAGACTATGAATCAAAGCATAACTTAATTTTTTATATTTCTCTCACAATTTTACATATGTGGGTGTTTTGCCTGTATGTTTGTATGTAGCACATGCATGCCTGGTGCCCATGGAAATCAGAAATTTTCATTGGACATCCTAGGACTGAAATTACAGATGGTTGTGGTCGGCCATGTGGGTGCTAGAACTCAGTGCTGGGTCCTCTGCAAGAGCAACAGGTGCTCTTAAAAACTGAGCCAACTCTCCAGCCCATGGGTTAGATTTTATTTATTTATTTATTTTTCGGTGAAAAAATCTTTATACCTATGAAACACTGTACATATAAGCACATTTTTAAACTAAAAGTGATACATATATAGTTAGCAATTTTGAAAGAAAATGCCAACCCTACAGCTATCTGAAGACCAATAGCTGTGACAGCTGTACTACACAAGGGCTGATGTCAGCATTAGACATACTTTACTGAGGGTTAGGTTTTAAATCTGAACCTGCAGTGAACTTTGAGGCTGTGTTCTGGTTACACATGGCCTGTAAGCTTTGAAATGTCTTGTGATCTGCGTTTCTACCCTTCATCAACTCAACACAGTTAACAACTGTTGTATTCCTCTGCACGTATGCAAGTTAGTAATCAGTGAAAATTTAAATACTATTTGCTAACCACACTTGTGTTACATTTTAATAATTTTAATGTTTCTAGTTACAGCTCAAATGCCTTAGATTTTACTATTCTAGATACTTCTGATAATTATAATTCTTGATAATTCACTCTGAGCCATGTATTAAATTTTTTGATAGAATATAGAACTGTTACACTTTCACTTCATCAATAAATATGGAGAACTTTGGTACTCAATCAACCAGTGAAACTGAGCTAATTATATGATAGTCCTTGACATTTGCCAGAGACAAGTGAATAATTTTAATGTTCTGTGTCATATAAAGACTTACCCAGTAACAGAAGAGAAAATGCCAGTGTGGGAAAATGTTATTTTTAAAACTTATGCATGCTTACTGTAAACACCCTACAATCACCAATATGGGACGGAACCAGGCAGGGGTGACGAGGGAGATGCTTCTGACTGGTGAACGTCTACAGAGGGCAGCTCGACCTCCTCTTTAAAAAAAATATATATTTTATTAATTTATTCATATTACATCTCAATTGGTATCCCATCTCTTGTATCCTCCCATTCCTCCCTTCCTCCCATTTTCCCCTTACTCCCCTCCCCTATGACTGTGACTGAGGGGGACTTCCTCCCCCTGTATATGCTCATAGGGTATCAAGTCTCTTCTTGGTAGCCTGCTATCCTTCCTCTGAGTGCCACCATGCCTCCCCATCCAGGGGACGTGGTTCATAGCAGCTTTATTCATAATAGCCAGAACCTGGAAACAGCCTAAGTGTCCCTCAGTAAAAGAATGAATTAAGAAACTGCGGTACGTCCCCTGGATGGGGAGACCTGGCAGCACTCAGAGGAAGGATAGCAGGCTACCAAGAAGAGACTTGATACCCTATGAGCATATAGAGGGGGAGGAGGTCCCCCTCAGTCACAGTCATAGGGGAGGGGAGTAAGGGGAAAATGGGAGGGAGGGAGGAATGGGAGGATACAAGGGATGGGATAACCATTGAGATGTAATGTGAATAAATTAATAAAATAAAAAGAAACTGTGGTACATTTACACTATCGAACTCCTCTTTCATCTACCTTAATATTCAGTTGTCTCCTAAAATGTGTGGTATAGATCTTATATTCCAATAAATACAAATGTAAACAACCATTTGTAGAGAAGTTAAAAGGATTTTTCCTGGTAACTTCACACCTGCCACCAGACAGGATTTTGCGATGTGTGCGTTACACATCTCTGTTTAAGCTGTTCTCTACTGATCTCCTGACCCCTTGAGATGCCTGGCAGGTGGACATCCATGTGTCTTGCCTCCCACAGAACTTCAGCAGATGTGTTCCGAACTTCAGTTCAATATTTGCTTATGGTTCTTTTCTTCTTTTGAGGTAAAAATGTGAAATATGAGATGTACCAATTGACAGAGGTCTGCTCATTTGTCTGTGAGACTCAAGCCTTAGCATCATGGTAGTCAGGCCCCTTGTCTCTCTTTGCAGTAAATCCTAGCCAGTACCACCTTCAAAGGCAGCCATCATCCTGATAATTTACACCACGTATGGTTTTGGGTCATAATAGAAATTCACGTGCATGAACTTGTATGGTAGGTGTGCTGATGATTGCTTAGCTCAGCAGAGTGTTTGGGGGTTCATCCCTATTGAATGTAGCCATAGATTATCTATTTCTGTTACTGAGTAGGGCTATGTTTTATAAGCTCAGTTTGCTTGTCCATGTCCTTTTCATAGACCCCGGAGCTGTTTCTCCTCCCCAAGCATTGTGAATATAAATGCTATGAATATTCTTGCACAAGTCTTCTTCCAAGGTGTTTCCATCTTGGAGTGAAATTGCTGGGCCATACAGTAGCTATATATTTACACACAAGTCACTGACACTCCCACCATGGAGGAAGGCAGGTTCCTAGTTGCTGCACACCCTTGGCAACACTTAGTAGCAACCTTTCCATTTGGTACTCTGGTGAATATCCAACAGCGCTGTGTTATGGGTTTTAATTTGTTGCTTTTGAGTAACTGTTGATGCTGCCTACTTTCATGTGGGCTTATTGGTCGCCTGTACCTATTTTTTATAAGGTCTACTTCTATTTTTGTCTAAGTGAGGTTTCTTGTCCTTCTGTGAGGTTGTAAGAGTGCCTAGGTCCTAATCTCGGTCCTGTGTTTTAAATGGCAAATAAAATTTGTGGCTTCCTTTTTCTTACTGGCATATTTTCATAAGCAGAAGTTTTTAATTTTGGTGTAATCTAATTTATCCTTTTTTGTTTTATGGTTATTTGTCACTTTGAAAACCCTTTGTTCCTTCCGAGTTGTGAGAATTTTTAGCTTGTGCATTTGTTTACATTAGCCTCAGTTTGTATGTGTGGGTGATGCAGGGACTGAGATTTGCAGCGCAAAGTAAGGATGGGTCTGTTTATGGCCTCTCTGTTGGTGGCGTCCTGTGCTGATATCACTGTGGCTTTGTGGACAATAAATAGTGGCTTTGGGCAGCTGCGTGCATGCCGCTATATCTATATTCTTCTATTTTCTTATTACTTTGGTTTTCAGCTTTTTACTACCATAACTAATGCTGCCAGGAGCATCTTTGTCACATATGTCTTTCGACACTTGTTGAATTATCTCCCCAGGGTTAATTTCTCTATGTAGGAATGCTGGGTCAAAAGATGAACACATTTTTCATTTTGATATATAAGTCCAATCTGTCTCACACACTCCTACCAATCTTTCCAGTACCTGTTTCCTTGCACTGCACGAAGGCTTAAATCTCTAAAAGGTAAATTATAGTAAACAAGAATTGGGGGGGGGGGGCGGGACAAAAGAAGAAGCGATCCTGGGCCTTGGAAGGTTTTTGTGTGTTTATGGGGCTGGAACTTACTTGTCTCCCTGCTGTACGATGGGGAAAGCATTTTCAACAGTGTACTTAGGTAGGCAGCATCTTGCCAGTTGAAGTCAAGTTGCCAAGCCCAAGTCAACTGTGATACCTGGCATTGCTAGAGCAGAAGGTGAGTGTGGCTCCGGGAGTGAGAGCTGCTGAGACTGGACTCGCCCCCAAGAACTTTTACTGAACTCTGTGCGTAGGCTTCCAAGACAAGTGAAAAGTCCTTCAACAATAGAGAACAGTCTAGGCTAATTTAATGGCTACCTGGTAATTTTCTGACATAATAGTAGCCTGTGTGGCCTGGGTCACAGTGCTGACTGAGCCAGTCACGATAAGATGCTTCATTATTTTGTACTCTGTATTTGTACTAAACTCTTAAATGCTAAAGTTGAAAACAAAGCTTGGTGCTGGGCCTCCACACACACCGTAATTTTTGGTGGTGGGTGGAAGGAATTTTCCATTAATTCTATTTCTCTGTGGCCAGTTTAAAGACAAAGAAAGAAAAGAACAGAACGAAACATGCCTGATTTAAGGAGAGAGAGAGAGAGAGAGAGAGAGAGATTGTTACATTGCTATAAGAAACGTAATCCTGACTTTGAAATGATAGAACAATGAAAGAAAAGAAAATGCATTCCCATGTGACCTTTGACACCAACCTAACACACAGTCAACCTCAGTTTCCTTATTTGCAGCTGGATGTCTGGCCATTGTCTTTTTGAAGGGTCTGTGCATATGTCTAATCCCTTCTCTGACTCCAGCTTTGGATCAGGCTGTGTTGGAAAAATCAATAAATTTAAAATATAACTCAGCTAGTGTTTATTTTTCTTTTTTCTTAACTAGCGAAAAGCAAAGGCTTTTTTTTTTTTTTTTTTTTTTAACATGTAGCTAAAGCTCATGAACTGCCATTTCCCAGGCTTGCATACTGTGCCTTCCTGCACAGTGACAGAGCAAAAGCCCACACACAGAAATGTGAGGGGCTGGCCTGTGTCTGTCTGAGTCACCTGTTGAGAAAATAGGCAACTATTGACAAGCCTGATTCATGGCTGAGTGACTGCTCTGCTAGCCTTCACATGATCCCCACTGAGCGGAATCTTTGACCGCCTGCTACACAAGGTCTGTTTGAAGTTCCTTTTTAACATTTCCAAAACGTTAATTCAGCAGGATGTCTCCTCTGGGGTCCTCCATCACCACATCAGCAGCTGTTGAGGTCCATTCACTTAAGTATGCAGTGTTTTCATACGTGCTTTTTTTTATTTGTGACAACAACAAAATAAATATAAGACTAAAGTCCTACTTCGTTCAACATTTACACGTGTTGAAGCCACATCTGATGGTGGCTTACTTTACCATGTGTGTTTGGAAGCGGTCTTGCTTAGTAGGCAGTGCGGAGATCAGCCTTGACTAGAGAGCATACTGTATCATGCATTTGGTTTGTTATTGTTGTTTGGTTGTTTGGTTTTTCGAGACAGGGTTTTTCTGTGTAGCTTTGGCTGTCCTGGATTCACTTTGTAGACCAGGCTAGCCTGGAACTCACAGCAATCCACCTGCCTCTACCTCACAAGTGCTGGGATTACAGGCGTGCACCACCACACGTGGCTGAATTTCTTTTGGTTGTTTTGAATACCATGCTTGGAGTAAAGAGTTATACTATGACTGTAAAGCAGGAGCTTTCGTATTCCTTAAACTCCGATTCTTATTTTTGTTTCATAGATGCTTTCGATTATAAATATGTTTATATTTCCAGGTGAGATTGCTAACTCTGCATACTAGTTAAAATTTTTTTAAATTTCCCACCTTAAAAGGAGAGACACTCAGTTTCCTTGGGAATCTTTCAATAGAATAGAGTAACAGGATTCTTTGGTGTAGACCTGAAGCCCAGCAAAATCCGACGGCAGCGGTGAGGCCCAGCGGGGTCAGAGCACACACTGACTTGTTTGAGCAGGAGATGCTCCTGAGAGCTGGGATCCATAAGGAAAAGCAATACATCTCTGACATGAGCGCTGCTACATCCCAACGTGGCCTAGCTGTCCCTTTATGTGTTTATTCAGGTTTTAAAAGACCTAAGTGTAGTTTTATAAGTTCATTAGCTTGCCTCATTCTTGGTGATGCATTTCACGGCCATATTATCAGATTTCATGACGTGCAGGGAATTATCAGATCAACCCATTATACAGTCTAGCAGCACGGAGCCTTCTCCATATATAGGGAAAGCATTGTATAAACCAGGCTCTCGGGTTTCAGTGGGAGGCAGAGGGTTGCGCGGTGTCCATTTGTCAAGTTGATGGCACCACAGTGAGGCTACATTAGCTTGTCTTTGAACAGAAGTGAAATCTTATGCGAAGCTCCCCCCTTGCTGCCATTTACCCTAACATCCACCCTCTTAAAACCAGGCCTCTGAGAAAAACAAAGTGATGGCACAATATAATCAGTCACTCAAGTTGTCTGTCATCTGTTTTCTTAAGGAAATGACTTTCAAGTTACCAGAGCAGAGAACTGTAGAAAATTAACAAAGGTTGAAGTTGTAAAAGTAGGTGAAACTTAAAAAAAAAAAAAAAAAAAAAAAAAAAAAAAAAAACCTCGATTTTTTTTTTTTTTTTGGAGATTTTTATATGCAGAATGCCTAAAAGGGTCCCCCACTTTCATCGTGAATCACATGAATTTATTTTTTCTTGAACAATAGACCAACTGCTGTTAAGAACTGGAGCCGGTCTTGGTTAATGTGAACGCATGTTAATTCTCCCCCAAAACTTTCTGTAAAACTCCAGGGCTCAATGGGTCTGCCGACAGCGGTCAGCTTGAGCTGGTTGCACTCTTCAGTTCTGTAATCTTGCTTACTTACAGTCAGCAGAGTAAATCACCGAGATCTCATGACTTCCTATTGTGCTTTAAAACCTAAGCTACTTTGCCTACTATGGCCAATCTGAGGCTGGTGACCAGATTTGCAGGTTTTATTTCCCTAAGCCTGTTTTATGGGCTGAAACACTCAGGTCATTTGCACCCTGTCTCGTTCATCATGAAGCCGTTAAACCAGGGACGGTCAGCTGCCAGTGGGGGCTCCGTGCATGAAGGCCTCCTTCACGGATGCAACCGTGAGCCAGTCACTTGTGTGGCTTTTATAGGAAACTATGTTTGGGGCGGCGGGGGGGGGGTGTGCAATTTAGAAGAAGTAGGAAGAGCACTATAAAACGAAGAGAAATTACACAACTAGATTATTTCATCATTTTCCATTTTCTCAATAATAATATCAAAGCTCTTAAGAAATCCCAGGCCAGTGTGCTTAAATAGAGAGGAAGTGTTCTTTTTGCTTGTTTTGTGAGCTTGCTAATTATGTTGTTGGGGTTTTTATAATAATATTTTTTTTTTTTTTTTTTTTTTGTTAGCCTTGGTTGTCCTGGAGTCGCTTTGTAGACCAGGCTGGCCTGGAACTCACAGTGATCTGCCTGCCTCTGCCTCCCGAGTGCTGGGATTAAAGGCGTGCGCCACCACACCTGGCCTTTAATAATAAATTTTTAAAATTCAATTTTTTTCTTCTGTGCAAAGTATTACTAAGAGCACTATATCTAGTCTTTTCTTCAAAGCTGTTCTAGAAATCACTGGAGTACTGATGGGTAAATTGACCCAGAATTCTTAATAATTCTTAATAATTAAATGTATTTTACAAAATACTGCTGTCACTAACCCCTGTGCACCCCACGATGAATTATTAGGAATTGGATTCTAAGGGAACTTTGCCGCTTTCTTCTCTCTTGAAACTTCTATGAACATTTGGAACTAGTGAACTTCTGAGAGACCCAGGAGATCAATCTTGATTAGTTTATTTTTCTAGGAAAAGATTTTGATAGCCTGGTATAAGCTTTTTCTTCCCTTCTTCTTTTAAAGGATCCCTTATTTCCTCTGTTGAGGGACAGGATATTATTAAAAGCAGCCCACAAATGAAGGCGTGAAGGAGAGTTTAGGTCCCTGAGTCTTCCGTGGCTGCCAAGGCGCCCCGGTCGAGAAGACCGGACTTTAATTGCCCCTTTCCTCGTATTTCTTCTCAGTTTAACCTCAAGGTGATTTTTAAAGTTGTAGCTTAATTGGATGGTCATTCTACCTTTGCTGTAGAGCAATTTATTATCATTTTATTACTACTTTATTTCCTTGGGGCCTGTATGATCAAAGGCCACATTATGATGAATGTAGTTTTCTAAACAGGAAACTTGAATCCATTTTTGCCTTTGAACATTTGCAACTAGATATATAGTCAAAAGGACTATAAAGAAACAGAAATACTTACCTTGATTTTTTTACTTGAATCCTATAACTTTATTTAGACCTTGACATGGTAATGTATAAATTAGAGTAACTTAAAATTTGCTCTATAAGAGACTATGCTTATCCCATTTTACCAAGAAGTAAAAAAAAAAAAAAAAAAAGTGTTTATGGGAAAATTTGTATTTGTTCACATATTTGTTGAGTGCAACTGGCTTCCTGAGAAGCTGAAATTGCCTGGCGGGGGTTAAATATTCTGCTATCATTCCTTCTCGCTGTTTATGGTAAACTGATATTTCTAGACAAATCATGTAAGAAAGTTTACATTTGAGAATCACTGATTTCTCCAAAATATTTCATCATAATCAGTTAATATAGACTATGATTTATTATAAACACTAGCTGATTTTTATGCTATACTTTGTGTTATACTTTTCGCTGAGTGAAACTTTATATCTTACTTTTAAAGAGAACTTTAGTTCCTGCTTCCTTGGCTCCCATATTTCAGGGCTTATTTTACTTTATTTGCATTATCAAATGTTAACCTATGGCAAACTGATTTTTTTTTCCAGGATTATCAATCAGTGTTCAGCATCACCAATAATGCTCAATATTGCCTTGTACAGTTCTTAAGATGTGCCAAGATGGCTTATGTGGGCAATTTACAAAAACCACATTCCTGCTCACAGGGCGGCAGAATCAGGCACGGCTGGGGTGTTAAACAAATAAACCAGAAACTCCTTTGTCACTCTCTTTATCAAATACGACACTTCGGGGGTGTTATTGTGACAAAAGGAGAGAGATGTCACTCTTTGCTATCAAGGCTGCTGGAATCCCCTGGGATAGAAAACATGCCCAGGGGCGGCTTGCTCTCTTCCTTACTGCCAATGACTTGATTTTTGATGTGGCAGAGGGAACACCCCCGTTACATCTCTTCCACAGACTCATCTACAGAATGCCTCTCCACCCTCCCACCAGCATCCATTACGGTCTTCAAGGTCCCAGAGTCTCTCCCAGAGCTAATTTTCTGCAGAGTCCTTTCCACAGAAAGCTCTTCGCGTTGTTCCCACAGAGAGGTCTGGGAACCTAATGGACACAGGGGGGAGGCAAGAGCTTATGCCGTCACCAGGATGTCAAGTGAGACGGGACAGTGTGAAATTTCAAATGCAGCTCTCTGTGACCATTTTTAGAGTTTCTTGTAATTTTACCTTCAAATATCCTTTTCTTTTTCTTTCTTTTTTTTTCTTTTGCTTTCTTTCTTTCTTTTTTTTCCCTTTGTTGTTGTTGTTGTTGTTGCTGTTGCTGTTGCTGTTGTTGTTTTGGCAGAGGATTGTTTATAGTACCCAAGTATTCAGCAATATACAAGTTTGAACCCATGGTTTAAGATGAGCTAAGCCCATGCATGCTCCACCACCATTATACACCCCATCCCAAGACAACCCTTTTAAAGGCAGACAGAGATGGTAGACTTTATATATATTACGTTGATTGCACTGATTTTTTTGAGTGTTCATTTATTTGAGATATATCACACAGCACTTGCTTTTCTCATAGACTAGTAACAAAGATTTAATTTTCCTGTTTATCTTTAATGAGTCATTTAGCTTTTTTTTTTTTTTTTTTCATACAAACCAAAAAAGTGTGTTTGCTACGTCAGGCCCTGGAGACAAATTAGTAAGAAAATGTGATTCTTGAATTCTTAGTGTTCACAAATCTGCAAGAGGAAAGGAAATGCATTGTGTGCCTTGTTGGCACAGTTTGGGTTACTGGCTCTTTTCAAAGAGTCTACAATTTTGACCAGTACACCCCCAAATTCCATCAGCCTTTTTCATTGCTCCTACATGCAGTCATTGTGTTTGGCCAAACCACCTAGTTTCCCCTTGGCTTTTCCAGTTGCTTCTTCTGTTCTTGTTTTTCATATTTGGACATTGCTCGCCTGTCATCCCCCGCCACAGTCATGCTGCTTCTTGCAATGCTGCTGCTCTGGCCACTTCTGTCCCCACTCTCCTGCTGGTGACCCTCCGAGCCTTTGACTTGACTTGATACCATGTGGTGATTGGGTTATAAGCTCCTTGAGGCCAGACTGTCATCATGTTTGCTGCTGTTGTTTTTTGAGAGTCTTACTGAGGGAGTCTATATGGAACAGGGAGGCCTCCAACTCCCGAGCTCCCTGCCTCAGCCGCCTGCTTGCTAGAATCAGGTGTTTGCTACACAAAATTTTCCTTGTCCTAAACTAGAACCTGAGCTTCTGTGCTATCTTAAATTTAGTAATTTTAGAATAAATAATTGTCCCTAAGATTTCAGGAATATAGTTCTCCTTTTTTATACTGAAAACATCTTTTTTTTTTTTTTTTTTTTTTAGTCTTTAAAAAAGCAAGACAAAACAAAACTCTCCTTTTTCTAAAATAACCATGATTAGCTTAGAAAATTGCATGTATATCTCCAAAGTACTTCCCTTTAACGGAAACTTCATTTTGTAGAATCTAAACATTAAAGGTTAAAAAAAAAAAAAAAAGCCAGACTCTAGCATAAGTCGGGGAAGTCCATTCACAGGCGCCAGCATTGCTGTATTATTTCCCTGTAGTAAAGTCTCATCTGATTTTGTAGTCCTTCCTTCCGGTGTAATTTCAAATCTGTGGCGTCTTCCAACACCATATTGACAAAGTCATCAAATCTTATATTTCTTTTTCATCACAATGTGAATTCTTGATCCTATGCACTTGTCCACAAGCACTAGTGGCAGGAGCTGGGACAGGTTTATGGTCTTGTTAGCTGCCATTCCACACCGGAAGCGGGGAATATAGTTTTTGAAAAGGATTAGGGTTATAGTCTCAGCCCTGGAGAGCCCGAAGCAAGGATTACATAGAGTTCCATGCTGACCTAGGCTACATAGGGAGTATCAGGCCATCTAAAAAGTGTTATATGGCAAGACACACACACGTGACACACACACGTGACACACATAGGTTACATACACAAACAGGTTACACACACACACAGGTCATACACACAGGTTACACACACACAGGTCACACTCAAGTGTGTGTGCACGAGGGTAACAAAACATCATGTAAAGCATTGTCTTCTATTCCAGCTGTTAGGGCTGAGGAACGCATGGTGGAATCCAGCTGTTGACTGTTTCTGGCACATCGTGCTGCCGTACGCCACTGTTTTGGCTATAAGATTAGAATGTGTATTTCTAAATTTGGTCTTGAACAAAGATCAAGTAGTTATGGTACGGACAAACTAAATTCTTAAAGGCTGTTTCTTCTAATCCTTGTTTGTATTGTTTACTGTGTTGTTTTCTGTTGTATGGGGTGTGTTTTGCCTGCTTGTATATCTGTGATGACATGCATGTCTAGTGCCCAGGGAGGCCAGAAGAGGTTATCAGATCACCTGGAACTAGAACTGCAGAAATTGTGAGCTTCCATGTAGGTGCCGGGAATCAAACCCAGGTCCTCTGCAGGAGCAGCAAATGCACTTAACTGCTGAGCCATCTTTCTAGCCCCATCAATCCTTATTTTATTATTAGATAATTTAAATGACTATCCAGGGTAGCTAGTGTCTAAGTTTCCGACTGCCATCCAGCACTGGGTGAGCTTTTAAGGCCATAAAGAAAGCCCATGGTAGCCCAAGCAAGCACGGGTTATTTCTGGATGTAAGGCAAGAACAGTAAACAGGGCAATGGGACTGGGTATTGGAATGGCACTGCAGCCACTTTATAAACTAAGACACGGTACATATTTCTATTGCAGTGGACTTGGTAGGACATTACTTAGCCCTCAATCTGTTGGAATTAGTATATTAAAAAGACACTCGTTTCTGGGTGGGATAGCATATGCCAATTATCCCAGTACTTAGGAGGCTGACGATGAGATTAAGACTTTTTAAAACAGGAATTGTTAACTAAAACCTACTTTGCAAGATTTCTAGTGTTTCATTTCTACTTTTAAAAGGATGTTTTAAAGAGTAAGGCTACCCCACCTATCTGTCTGCCCTCCTCCCTTGATCTAATCCGTGACAGTAGAAATACAGTGAGACTGAGAATCAACGCAGTAGCATTTCATGAGTGTCATGTGAGATGCAGGCCTGTACCCTGTAGTAGTTCCTGGTGTGGCTTCAGAACCTCTTCCATATTCATAAATATCAAAACTGGAAAGCTGATTTTATATCGTGTCATCGTGTTGGCTTCTAAGATGGCATCATTTGTTAGAAATATCCGAAGAGACTTAACTGAGACCTACCAGTGTGAGCTTGGGGAACGAAAGAGCCCGTGGTCATTATCTCTGTCTGAAATGTCACTTGCTAAATTGTTGACAGTAGATATGAACCCTGATTGCTTCCCAAATGGAGACTAATCTTAGACGGGGCTGTTTTTCTTCACCTCATGAAAATTCTCCCTTGCTGACCATGGGGCAGGGGCACAGTCCTTAGTACTTAGGAGAAAAGAGCTCTCCAGAGCAGGGAACCTCAGCCTGGTGGAGGACAAATACAGCAACCCTGTGAGACCACGTGGGGAGAGCTCCAGTCTCCCACACGGCTAATCTCCAAGCCCTACATGTCAGTCACACCTCCTGGCGTACCTGGCCTGGAGCCTTGCGGGAATGGCTTCTCCTTATTCCAACAACATCTTCCTTCCTCTGCCTTTGCAATCAGCCTCTCCTCATGGCAGCTTCTCCAAGGCGCGTTTTCTTACCTAAGCTGCGCTGTAATGTTCTAATACATGGTGACAGTTCGTTTACACGGCTCTTCTTGCTCCAAGTGTTTTTATGTTCAATTACTGAAACTTAATCATCACAAGTGATTGAATGTTCTCTGGATCATGCAGCTTTGCTCGAATGTTAATACAAGGCCGAAGTATAAGATTTCAAAGGTGTAAAAATTCAATATCAAGAAAAGTCATTAAGCTTTGAACCGATCACCTTTGAAAGCGTAGGAAAGAGCTGTATAAGTGGCCACTTATAAATTATTTTAAGGGAAGTTCATCTGAAGTGTAACAACCCAAGTCGGTGACCACTCATAGCTGTCTAAAGCAATTTCTGAGACTTTTGTGTTCTCTTCCTAAGTTTTCATTTTATTTTATTTTTCAGTCTTCATGCTATGTTTTTAAATTTTTTTTCAAGTGAAGTAAATCTTTTGAATGTGTTATCTGCATTGTTGAAAACACTCTCTGTAGAACTCCATCTTCTCTCTACTAAGAGAACAGACAAGGAAGTCCAACCGCTCTGTCCTCCAGAGTGTGTGTCTCTTGCTTTTCTGGCCACTGACTGGACTGTGGACGGAGCTTCAACAAAACTCTGTGGAAGGTATAAAGCAAACATTAAATATTGTTTTTGGTTCTGATACAAGGAACTTTCAAGAGGTGTGGGAGCTCTGCCTGTGCTTCTTTGTGAGGAAAGCCACACATTTGGATAAGTAGCACCCATGTCTCTCACCTGCCTCAGTGCAGGCACATGGTAGTGGAGCCAAACCCCAAGGGGACCCTGCACATGAGGCTGTCAGCTTTTACTTTTGGATAGTTCCAATCAGCTAATGGGCTAAAAATTAAAAATTGCATTCCCCAGTTGTCTGTATTTAATAAAGTGTCTATGTCACAATGAGGCATTCTCAATTTTTCTGACTGGTAAACTGATTTTTAGCAGCATTTTATCTTATGCCTCAAATAAAAGATCACTATGAAAAAACATAAAGCTTAAGGAGGTTGGTGGTGTGGCTCAGTGGGAGAGGGCATGCCCAGCATGTCACTCAATAAATAACTAGAACTGGTGGGAGTGGAGGTAGAGTCTAGTGTTTAGCACTTGTCCGTACACGTGAAGCCCTGGGTTCCGTCTCTAGCACCACAAAATCAAGTAACAACAATAACTGTAAGCCCAGTTTAGCACAGGTATCTGAGTTAGATAACTGGCTGAGTGACTTTAGTCACTGTACCTGGGAAGGGTGTCTTTGTTGCCATGTGTGGGTGTGAGAACCTTTGCATGAAGCCAGTTTGCAAAGAGTTGATGCAAAAAACGTTCTCTTTCTGTGGGCTGTCGTCATACCTAGAAATGTGTCCTGTGTACTGACTACATTAACTTGTTTGGTTTTAGGTGTGTATTGAGCTTCAACTAAAAAGGAGCTCTCCCCATCACAAATCTCTTTATGCTTAGTAAGTCTTTGAAATTAGACCCAGTGGCTAGAGGTACAGGCAATTCTCCAGGATTAGGGTTCACAGTGTAAATCTGCAGCCTTAAGCATAGTCCCTGCAGTGAACACAGCCCTGTGACTCTACTTGCCTGTAATGAGACGTGTGACACCCACCTCTCAGGGTACAGTGGGAATGAGATGAAATGCAGAGCAGGTGAGGAGCTGGCATAGCTCTGTCTGAGAGGCGTGGAACACACTAGGAGCCTAGAGAGAGCAAAAGCATCTTTTCAGGGATAAAAATACACTTAAATAAGGAAGAAAGTTTCCTACCTGCCTGGGTAGTCTCCACTTGGAGCAGCAGCACAGTAGGAGACTGCTGTGCAAGTGGCCACCTACTGTGCTAGACTCAAAGGAAAACAAGACTCTGCCCTACCGAGTTGTTCTAAGAGGAGGGAATTTTTGACTGAGGCCCAACTCTGATTTATCCCCAAGACTCACTCGTCACATGCAGTGAAAATTCATTATGATGTTTCCACAGCAGTATTTCCTACCTTTAAAAATCACAGCTGAAAATTCAAAACATGGGAGGTTGCCCATGTTGCTTCAAACAAACTTTAGCTCTTCATGTGAGTGTGGGATCTGCTAGTCAGAAGGAAAAGTGTCAACTGACATAGAAGCTGGCCTCTGGGTGGGGTGACATGATTTCAGCATAGGGCCGCAGAAATTCCTTCCTAAACTGGAGAGCATACCCGTGCACCCTCCAAAGAAAGTTATATATATTCATTTTATGTGCATCTGTGTTTTGCCTGTATGTCTGTGTGAGAGTGTCAAGTCTTTGGAACTGGAGTTGCAGACAGTTGTGAGCTGCCATGCTGGTCCTGGGAATTGAACCTCGGTCCTCTGGAAGAGCAGCCAGTGCTCTTAACAACTGAACCATCTCTCTAGTACCCCACCCCAAGAAGTATTCTTTGCTCATTTTGAGACAAATATTTATTCTAGAACCAGAAGTTGAGACTCCGAGCAGATTCTCGGGTGTGCTTGTGGGTTTCCGAGAGGGCATGAAGATGTGTGTTTCTAAGAAACCCTTGGGGAACACTGAGGTTATTGGTCTGGGGAGCTCCACACAGCCCTTGAAACCCTCAAGGAACACTGAGGTCCAGTGGGCTCCCTAAAGCCACCTTTTCAACCACCTAAGGGCTTTTTGTGCAGTGCTGGAGACTGAACCCAGAGCCTCATGCACAGTAGACAAATGTTTTACTGTTGAGGCCAATCCCCAGCTCCATTCAGAACCTTGTTACTCTTTGTTTCAGTCAATTGTCTTCCAAGCTGGTCTTAAACTTGGTATCTCCTTGAACTTTTGATGCTCCTACCTCCACCTCCTGAATAGTGGATTACAGGTGTGCCCCCATGACACCTGGTTTATGTGGTGCTAGGGCTCAAAACCAGGGCTTCATATGTGCCCAACAAGAACTTTATCAACTAGGGCACATCCCCACCCACACTGAGAACTTTCCAGTACCTCAACTATATGATTCTTGTTGGAGTTTTCATAGAAATGATTGTCTATTCTATGTACATTATTTGCACTCAAAGATACTCATGGAAAAATCAAAAGAAAGACAACTACTAATGAGACAGATTGTAGAGGGAAAAAAAATCAGAGCTAAAATCATTCCCTAAGAAAGAGGCTGCTTTCTCAAGTGTGTATAGTCTTAAACCTTTATGTAACCAATAATAGCTTCAAAACATAGAAGGCAAAGCTCAACAGAACAGCAAGGGAAAAATGAACAAATTTGCTGTTACAGACAGGGATCTCAACACTCTTTACTGGATGTAACATGTAGACAGAAAATCAGTAGCTATCTGAAAAGCGTGCACAACACCGTTGACTAGCTTGACACAAGTGCCCCTTGTAGAAGGTTCCACTGAACAGCATTATACATATTACATTCAGACACAGGTGCAGTATTCCACACAGACGACATTCTAGGCCATAACACAAGCTTCAAAAATCCTAGGTTCAGTGATACAAGGAATGTTCTCTCCCACAATGTAATGAAATTTACAAATTATCAACAAATAAAGACTCCCCCCAAAAATGAAACCACAACTGTGATCCGGTGGCTTCATTTCTGTGTGTACTGTGCCTAAAAGAACTGAAAATTGGAACTTGAGTAGGTGCCTGTAGGCCATATTCATAGCAGTAATACTCACAGTAGTGAGAGCTAGGAGTTTATTCACCCCCATCTGTCCGTGAATGTGTGAATAGCAAAACAGGTCCCACACATACAATGAAATATTCAATGTAAAAAAAGAAAAGAAAATGCTGCAACACTGTATGGCATGGATGAGCTCTGAGGACATTTGGCTAATTGGAAATTTCAGTCATGGAAACAGGAAGATACCATCCCTCGAGGAGTCAGATCTATGCAGGCCAAAGGCAGCAAAAGAGTTAGTGCTTGGTGGGTATACAGCCTTGGATCTGAAAGGCAAGCCAAGTGCTAGGGTGGACGGTGGCTAGCCAATCCTATGAATGTGCTTAGCTCCAAGTTGTGCATTTACAGTGGTTATAATGGTAAATTTCACTTTTTACCGCAGTAAAATCTAAAGCAGAGGCTTCAGAGCTGCCCACACCTTACTAACCATGGCCCCTTGTGACATGGGCTTCTGGTTCATACCACACTCCTAACAATGGCCCCCACCCCGGGAGGTCCGCTGCAAGTCCGCAGAGACCCTGACCCCGTGGGCTCTTCCTCTACCCATTGATGCCACTGTTGCAGTGCTGTTCTGCTTTCGACTGCAAGCTCAGGCTTGCAATGCAGTTTTCAAAACAAAAATGCATGTGGATGGCTAACACAAAAAGCAATTAGTACCACTCTTAGGAAGTGGAGGGCAGTAATGACAGAAAGGGATTCTTGAAACCTGCTAAGTAGTTATGTTTGATTTCTCAACCTATGAACTGTGTGTGTGTGTGTGTGTGTGTGCACGCGTGCGTGTGTGTGTCCAGCTTCTTAAATGAAATTATGTATGCACCCACTGGTATGCAGTATCCTTTTTAAAAAGGAAATTTTGAAAACATTATCAGATGCAGGTGAGCATCTTATTCTTAATGCCTGGGAGCTGCTTCCTGCTCCGAGCAGAGTCGCGGCGTTGTGCGCCTGCGCGAGCGGCTACGGACTTCATTCTCCCCTGTGTGAGTCATGTCGCTCGGGCTCCCTTTGCTGGCCAATGCTTCCAATTGGTTCCCACCGATTTTGTGTTGAAACAAAGGCCGCTGAAGGCAAACTGGCTGCATTTGACTTTGTGATTAAAGGCCTCTCCTAGGCATTACCTACAATGAGCAGCAGATGCTTTCCAGCCGATCTCTCTGCTGTGTGGCCACCCACAGCTGGGTATCAATCAGTTCTGCATGTGTCATTTGGGGATTTGAAAGGCATAGATTGGGCTCTCCTTTCCCCACACGTTTACGTTCGTTGTATATCCAAATTCTGACTAATAATCTCATATCCACAACAAAATCCCTCTGAGCCATCACTAAGTCTAATTCTAAACCTAGACCTATGTCTGCCCTTACCAGACCCTCTTGAAATCATTCACTTATCTACATCGACAGTTCAGTGGTGAGCACCCCAAAACCAATGACCATGCCTTATTCCTTCATGTTACGGCATTGGAAGTTGCTATGTATTATATATTAAATAAGTTCAAAAAACAAAAACAAAACAAAACAACAACAACAACAACAAAAACACTGTGCTTCTAGCAGAAGGAAAGTGAACAAAATCACAAAGGCATGAGGGCTGTGTTCACGCAGCCAGAAGGCTCCAGCACACACAAAATACTAAGAACACTGGGGCAGAAGAGCCGAAGAGTGTGAGGCTGTGAAGGGGGTATCCAAGTGGTGGGTATGATGGAAGACAGATGATCAGAGCCAAGGAAGCTATGAGAAAGTGACTGAGGTGAAAGCAAGTATGCAGTGATGGTTCAGGGATTTTTTTCCCCAGGAGCCATTCATTTTCATATTGAAACAGATGCAGTGAACATAAAATGTCAGAACCTGGGGCTGGAAAGCCCTCTGCAAGGAGGAGCTGCACTAGCTGCTCTTGCAGAGGACCCAGGGTTCTTATACCCAGTACCTACATGGCAGCTCGCAGCATCTGTAAGTCCAGTCTGGGGTATCCAGTGTCCTCTTTTGGCCTCCTCAGGCACTACACTCACACACTGGTGTCCAGACGTACACAATCCTTTAGATGTCAGAGCTTTTGGAGTATGACATTCCATTCTAAACATTCACAGTAGAGTGTCCCTTTAGGGCTCCACAGTGGGTCTTAAGCATCTTGCTCGATGTTTCAATACTTGTCATCAACTACGGTGCTGCCCATTCTTAAGGCTAGTTTCTTAAGGGCCGACTCAATCCAGCTCTGCTGCATTGCAGTTTATGTTTTTATGCCAAATGTCGAGTCTCACACAACCAGAGACAGAAAGAGACAGAGGATAGCCACAGAAATCCCAGCCTCAAGCGGAGAACCTGGAGTCTCCTTGGTAAACCTCCTGGCTCCGCCTTGAGTTCAGTTTTTAAGCTGACACAGAAATGTGTCCACAATGCAGACAGACAAATTAAAAACCTGTTTGAAAAAAATTTTAAAACAAGACTTGTAATCGCAGCACTCAGGAGGCAGAGGCAGCTGGAGAGCTATAAGTATGAAGCCAGCCAGAGCTTAATAACAAGTTCAAAGCCAGCCAGGGAGCGAATACATAGAGAAGACCCAGTTGGGGGCCATGGGCTAATTTTAGTGGCATTAAGGAATCCTTCATTAACTTTTCTTAGGTGTGACAATGTGGGATGTGCTGATGTTTCTAGTTGTTCAGTCTCTCTGTCTTGGTTTGTCTGTCTGTCTTCTATCTCTCACTCTCCCTCCCTCCCTCCCCTCCCCTCCCTTCCCTCTCCTCCCCATTCATATGTGTGTGGAACTCAGGTACACAGGCTTGCATGGCACCTTTACCCACTGAGAAATCTTCCTGTCCCTGGTTCTGTAAAGAAATACAATGAAACAGTATAGTTGCTGGGATTTGCTCTAAGTTAGCCAAGGACTAAGAACTTGAGGGGGGGGCGGGATTGCCAGGAGTTGTCACTTGTTGATGGTGGGCCTTCATTATCCATCCTCTTAACAACTGTAGATTTGAATTTATACTACACACTTTAAGTAAAGGAAGGAAATAAGATTCAAAGAATTGATTCAGCTAACCTGGGCATGGTGACACAGGCTTGTAATCTCAGCCCTCAGGGAGGCAGAAGCAGGCGGTGTGTTCAAGGCCAGCCTGGTCTACAAAGCAAGTCCAGGACAACCAAGCTGCACAGAGAAACCCTGTCTTGATTCAGCTAAACTCTTTTGTCAGTAATAGTAACAGTAGAGTCATCGTCAGTTCCAGCCCCCGCCTGTCACCTTTGTACGTGCTCACCTGGAACTCACCTGCATCACTGCCGAAACTCTTACATATGCATTTGTCCACCCGCTGTAGGATTGGACTTTTGCCAAAAGAAATGCTTAAAGTGTCATTTAAAAATGCAATTTGTTTTAGGTGAAGGAATTGAGAGGAAAGCTTTAAAAGGAGGCAGGTAAGATACACAGCGTGGGCATGAACGTTGATGGAAGACACAGCATGAATTTGACCAATAACTTCTTTCCAGCACCCAGAAAGTAGTATGGTTGGCTTTATGAATCAAAGCAGCATTTATTAAATCTACAGTCCTCTGCCTTGAAGCAAAGAGTTGCCTTGAGATCTGTTGAGAATGTGTGGGAAAGCGGAGGGAAAAGAACCCATACCTGACTTAGAGCAGCTAGTGTGCACGGGTGTAGGGGCGTGCTTGTGTTTGTTATGTGCTGCCAACAATGATTCTCCTTGTCATTGGCTTTAGTCCATTTGAACTCTGAGCGCTTGCATATCTCTATGGGCACTTGTATGTCCCTGGCTTCTTATGTCCCCTGGGCTTCTGGCCAGCAGATCAGCCATGCGTGTGAGTGTCATGAGAGAGGCAACCATTTCTGCAATTTGAAAGGAAAGTACAGTCTAGCTCCGGTCACCCCAGAGGCTTAGGATGAGGGTGAATTTGATACCACTGTGTGTCCCTTCATTTTCACAGATGGCTGCTTTTAAGACCTCAGTGTGATCTTTCATTTCCTATTACTAGAAATATATTGAATCAGATCATAAATGCCCTACCACTATGATCAAGGAAATGTGCTTTTTAGTCTGAATAAGGCTCCTATACTAAGTCACAGGCATTAGCCATTGCACAAAGCTGGAGTAGTTAAAAACTCTGAACTGCTTTGTCCTAGCAAGAAAGTGAAAGGCAGATGGCTTCTGGGAAACAGAGCGGATGTGAGTAAATACGGTTTCAATTTCAGGTGATTATTTGTATTTGCAAATAGAAATGACCCACATCAGGTAAATAGTCCTTGGAAGACTATTAAGTGGTCTGAAAGACCAGGTGTTCTCAAGGAGAATTCTACAGCATAACCAAAGGTGTCTGGGGTCTCTGTGTGAGGCCTAAGATCTCACCTGGCTGCCCTGAGATCTTTCCGTACTGTTCTGAAAATATGCGTTCTCTATTATTTGATTTCTGACATAGGGACCCACAATGTTTTCAAGGGGATCTCAGGACCCAGGGTGCCCTTGACTCAGCTTTTGCCTCCCGAGGACTGAGATTGTAGGTACGCACCACCCAGAACTAATGTGTGTTTAACATAAACATAATTTCCAATTTGAGAGAACAGGTGTTTTTCAGTGATATGGCTAACATGTGAGATCCTGAACCATTAGCCAGTTTCTAGAACTCAGCAAGCACTCGGGAACTCCTTATCTATTGGTCCTGTTCATTAGAATATACGAATATCACAGTGGCTTAAATGTTCAGTTTTACGTCAGTTCATTCCATATCATCCTGTGGTTGCTTGTCATTTTATGACCCACCAATAAAACGAAAGGCAGGAAGCTGGAAAGGGAAGTGGAGTCTTCGTAGTTAGGGAGCCTGGATGCTAATTTGGTCTGTTTCTGAGTACCTGAACTTTAACCTCTTTGAGCACCCTAAGGTTTATCTATAAGATGGAATTAAAATCATACCGTAATCAATTCAAAAGAGCCTTCCATGGTTCCAGGTTGGTATTAAAGCAGAGCCGGTCAGTTATGTGATGTGTATGTGCATAGGCCATGGCTCGCGGTGTGTGTGGAGATCAGAGGACAGCATTGGGAATCTTGCCTTCCATTATGTGCTGCTTCTCATTCATTTTTCTAAGACATGAAACCTCCACAGAGTTTTTAAAAGATTTCAAAAAAAAAAAGCAACAGAGTCCAAATTTGGAAATTGTGGTCCAGTGAATCCTCAGTTTCCATGGATCTCCAGATATGTTTCTTGAACCAGTAAGCTACAGGAAGGGAGACAGGATTCCATCCTCCAAGTTGTGTCTCAGCATCTCAGCCTCTGAGGCAAATGTTCTTTGCCTTCATTTGGCTGCATCCCGATCTAAAGGAGCAAAACCTGAAAGCCAGATGTCATCAGACCTAACTGAATCCTGCCAACAAGAAGGCTGGACCAGCTTCTGGCTTCCACTGAGACAAAACGTGAAGCAGAAAAGCAGGTGTGCACACGCCGAATTTCCCAGCCTTGTAATCCGCGTGGACCAGGAGCACTCTAGCATCCCAGGATGCACTCCCTGAGGGTGCCAACTGTTCTGTCTTCTGATGACGTCATATAGCTGTGCTCGCTTCCTTACTGTACAGAAGCAACACAGCTTTGTGCGGTTTTTTCCCCCATCCGATGTTATTTCTGCAGATATTGTGTCATTGAGGTCAACCCTGTGCCGTATATTACTCCTTATATGATTACCTCGTAACTTACTTATTGTTTCTACTTGTTAGCTTGGGGGTAGTGTTGCCCTGGGGCTTCTCACTCACTTTCTGGAGTCTCTGCACCCTTGTCTATTAGGGAGACTCACGGCCAGGTGTAGCCTTTCCAACATGATCATTGCTTAGCCACTGGAAGACTAAGTGGGGTTTGGGGATTTTAAGAGAAAGCCTACAGCCGCCAGGGCCTGTACAAAGCCCTGCCTTACATGCTGTCTCCTCTAAAAGTTTTTCACATGCTTTGTTTTGTTTTAAGTATATAAACTACATGCCACAATAAATGATTAAAAGATACAGTTCATGAATTATTCTTGCAGACAGTCTTTCATTTGCTCAGGTGAGCAGCTCTCCAAGATAGGCAAGCAAGGTGGTGTGCTGGATTGCATCATATAGCAACGGCCCTTCCCATCTGTAGCTGCCTACTTCTGCCGGAAATTTCTCTCACCCCTTTCATAAATGTTCTTTTTCACTGGGCCCCTCTTCCGCCTGGGGTCCCTGATACCAGGGTGAGGCGGCTACTGAAAATACGTTCTAAGCTTTCTAGGGCTCGGCACACACACCTTCAGAGCCACTTTGTAAATTTATTTTTGAGATAGTACCACTTAATTCTTTCATTTGTGTTATTTTATAACATCTGACCAGGTAGTGGCTCAGCAATCCGAGATCACTGGCAAATCCAAGACCAAGGCTGCTCTATCCTCCGGGCATAGCTGAGATCGCAAGCCCACACTGAACTGAGGCTCCTCCCCCAAGCCAGCTGTCCTCGTGGACTGGTTCCTGCCAGAGTTTCCCTGTAGCCAAGGATATGCTCATGCTCTGCCCTTGAGGCATCTTGGATATTGCCCTCATATTCAAATCAGGCAGTAGGTCATGTAGCCTTGGATAGGATGATGCCTGTGAGAAGCTGCTTTCCACAGCCACACTGCTGCCCTTTGCAGTGTGCATGGCCCATCATGTGACTAATGTGTGCAACACACACACACACAGTGTATCACTTGACTGGGATCCTGCAAGACTTCTATGTATTTTCTCTAGTATGTAGCTTCACGAATGTGGCTGGGAGGGGTGTTTGTCGGATAGTCTCATCGTCTAGACTGTTGTGCAGGGCAGTATTCATGAAAATCACCTCTAGCCATCTGCAGCATGTCAGCCTGAGTCGTGGGCTTTCTCGTCGTCATCCCATCTGACAGATGCCGAGCTGCCGGCACTGCGGACACCATAATTCACCATTATTGGAAGGCTGGCGGTTTTATACAGGCACCTCTTCCTGCATCATGCTGCCATCCACCTTAGGCAATCACAAATTATATAGCATACTGCATATGCTCCCCCCAGCTTAAAACTGAGAGAAGATTCTATTGCATATGGTTTCATTTCTGAAGGTTGCTGCTGCTAAGTCATTTCCCCTTCATAACGGGCTGGTTTTCACCAATACCTTTAATTATACTGGTTCTTTTTTAATAAAGCTCATTTTTATTGACTTGCTCTGTACTTAATGAATTCTCCCTGGTGAAACAGGAGCCTACAGCACGGCATGCGCAGTGACCCTGGGTTAGAGTTGGAGGTGGGCGGTGTTTTTTCTGTCTCCTTTGTCTGTTAGCAGTATATGCTTCCTGTTCTCTCTCTCTCTTCATAACCAACTTGAGTGAAAACTTGATCTCTGTATTAAATGAATTTCCATGACTATATGGTATGGAATTCATATAGGTTTGTGTTATATATTTTTAAAAAATAGCTCATTGAATCATATTTTAAATGGCCTTTAAAGAAACTTCAAAAATTCTTTCAGTAAAGCCAGCAGTTGTTTTACATTGTGAATAAGGATTCCCTACTTTATACATAAATATACATATACACATATATGTGCTTTTGCTGATAGTTTTATTATAGTGTTTCCATAGCCAAATACATGGGGCCAACGAAAGCATGTATTCCACTGAAAAATAAACAAAGACTTAACTTTTAAATTTTGGCCTGGTTTATGCTTCGGCTGATGTAATATGAGGCTGATGTTTCACTTACCTTTGGTTAAGCCTCCGAGGTCCTGTTCCCCTCTGTCTGCCCCGCCTTCCTCACTTAGGATGCACAGCTGCCAGGTGTATCTTCATGTGGGCCCATCAGCAGCACTGTCCTCAGTGCAGGTTGCCCAGCCACATGGCTTTCTGTGAGGCTTTATTTAAATCCAGTGGCATCTCTTCTCAGCACATCAGTTTCCTTCTCGTGTTTTAACTAATTTGTCCGTACCCACCCGTCTGGGGTACACCACCACCCTGTCCTCCTCACCACACTCTGTCAATAGTCACCCCCATCCCCCCACTGCACGGCCACCCCTCAGTCCACCACAGGGATCAGCTTGAAGCTGAAACAGGGCCAACATGTGACTTGGACAGCTTTGTCCCGAGGCCTCTCCTCTCCTACAGTCTCCAGACAGTCGGGACTGGAACATTCTGCAAACAGAGGCCACTGACTTACCTGCATCTCAGCTGGGATATCTTCTTAACCCCGGAGCCTTGTGCATGCTGGGCAAATGCTCCATGCAGAGCTACACCCATAGCATCTTGCTTAATCACAGAAGTAGTAACCATGCGCTGGAATCTGAGACAATTAAATGTAACAGATTTGAGCTGGTGGAGGGAAAGAGAAATAAAAGGAGTCCGTGGAAGATAGCCTCTACACTAAACTAGCAAAACCAAGACAGGTGTGGTGGCTTAGGTCCACGATCCAAGCACTCAGGAGGTGGACACAGGCAGGACTGTGCATTCAGCCCCAGCATGAGCAATATAGCAAGAGCCATTCTCAAAAAATACTTAAAACCAGTAGCTGTTTCCCAGACTCCTTTGCAGCCGTGGCAGCCACTACAACCTGATTTTGCCATGGAGACGTAAAATAATACCTGCCACCCAGCGATTCGACCTAACCCCGAATGCACTCATTTGTAAAACAAATCTGAATTTTTTAGTAACAAGAATTGATCCTGGCAAAGTTCTCATAAAAAAAGCATCAGATCAACTTTTACAGGAGAAACTAACATTCAGAGAAGCTAAGTCACTTGTCCAGACTCATAGCCTGTGCCTTTTGATTCTCAGACCAAGGCTCTAACTTCAGATGACCAGTTAGACTCCTGGTTGGTGCTGCTGGTCAACCTTACATAAAAATAAAAATATATCCTAACAATCAGGACCTTACACCTAAGTCTGCGTAACTTGTCCACAGTTGCCCTGGGTGATATAGCTCTTTTAGCCTAGCTTTTGTCTGGCCCTTTGTAGAGCCTTGTTTTGAATATTTCTCGGTGTGAGTTCTGCATCGTGGAGTCCATAACTTGCTGATCTATTTTCACCTTTGTTGTCCTTGCCCCTGCCTCTCTGTTCTTTTTTTTTTTTTTTTTATGATATATTTATTTATTATTATGTAGACAATGCCTTGCCTGCATGTACACTTGCAGGCCATAAGAGGGCATCAGATCACATCATAGATGGTTGTGAACCCCCATGTGGTTGCTGGGAATTGAACTCATGACCTCTGGAAGAGCAGTCAGTGCTCTTAACCACTGAGCCATCTCTCCAGCCCTTCTCTGTTCTTTTTCTTCTTAACCTGACTGTAGACGGAATCCAGGCAGTTGCATCAATTCCCACCTTCTTCAGGCCCTTCTTCCTCCTGCCCCTGACACCATCGCCTCCCTTACCTTCCAATCCGTCACTCCTGTCAGACACCCTTCTGTGAGAATGCGGAGGAAGTGACAGCCTCTCCCTTTTCCTTTGCGGGGCTGGGGGCCAGACTCAGTCCCTCACCCGGGCGAGCGAGAATCCCTTCCCATTGAGCTATGTTGCGACAGGTCCCCAGCTCATCCACATGTTTTCTAACTCTTGAGACTGGTCTTCAGGACAGAGCAGAAGGCATCTTCCCCATATGCCATCATTCAAACCTGGGGGCAGGTCATCTGTTCCCTCTGCCCTTTCATTCCTGCTTATAGAGTGGGGCATTCTGAGGAAAATTAGTTTTTCCCAGTTTTTAGCTAGCTTTGACTTGTACCATGGAATAGGCATGGCTTTTGAGCTTGGCGAAACAAAGATTAGAAGGCATGGTTTCTTCCCCCTAATCTACTGGCAGATATACATGAAATGTGTGTGTGTGTGTGTGTGTGTGTGTGTGTGTGTGTGTGTTGTGTGTGTGTAACATGTAATATACAATATACACATATGCATACATATATATCTAATATGCGTATATATGTAAATATATATGAAAAGTTTCAATTAATAGAAAGTCCTAGAAGTTTGCATATCCCATAGGAGCTCACATACAGCAGTTCAGAAAAGGCTTGACTCCAGAACAGTAGCCTCTTCTTTCGCTTATGCCTGAGGCTTGAGAGACAAAAGAAGAAAAGCGGAGGGAGGAGGTTTGACGTTGGGGGATCGTAATGACACAAAGATGTGGGCATGACAGGACGCCCGGAGCTAGGCTGTGGCAGGGGCAAGGTGTGCAGGCCATGCTATGGTCAGCCTGCATTGTGAGCATTCAGCAAGGTGCCTTGGCATCAGAGAGATGCTGAATACAGTTAATTGCACACTGAGTGGATGGCTACCTGATGGAAGCCACAGAAAGATCCATAACCTGGAGAAGCAATGGCAGGGCCTGGAGTGGGGCGGCACTGACATATTCAAAAGGAGAGGGTGGGAAAGGCCTGACGGTCCAGTGGGGGCGGAAACTCTGGAAGGGGCCCTCAAGGAAGGATGGTTCAAGTTGCCAGGGTGGCTTCTCTTTTCCTTCTTCTGTGTCACATTCTTCCATTCGCCAACCTCTTGACACTGGCTTAAATTTCCTCCCACCCCCTTTTCTCCTGGCTTCAGTCCTGGATTATTTCTTTCATCCTGCCCTGAGCCTTCATCCTTTCTAGTCAGCCAGAGGGAAGAAGGCGTTGCTCGGGCCCTTTCACCTCTCCTCTCCTGGAATTTTATTACAAAGACTTAGAGATATAATAGCTGGGAAATCATTTATTTAAGGAAGCAGAACTCAGCAAGAAGGGGGCTGAGTACATACTCTGTGTGTTCAAATGAGTGGAACACACAATGAGTAAGGACGAGAGGTTAATCATACATTAATAAGGACAAGCTCCTCAATCCGGACCTTGGGACTGAGTGAGGAGCCTAAAGCATGGTATTGTTGTTCAAAGCAATGGTACCTGGATTGCCAGGCCGACTGTGATGTCTTAGAGTGTGCTCCAGGGCTGGATGAGAGCTGTTATTCTCCGGTCCCTCTGCCCTGCACCTGATGGTTTGGTCAAGAGAAGATGAGAGCCTTGAGGATGGTGAGATGGTTTAATGGTTACGAGCACAGTCATGGTGGGTTCGTGGGGCTCTCACAGAGGATCATCAGCTGGTCCCCAGCACCATCACAACCCTGCCTGTGATTCTAGTTCTGGGGATCCTACACTCTGTTCTGGCCTCTGTGGCCACTTGCATGTGCACGTGCTCTCACAACAGGCACACTCCCGTGATTAAAAGTCTCTGTCTCTGTCTGTCTGTCTGTCTGTCTGTCTCTGTGTGTGTGTGTGTCTGTCTCTCTCTGTCTCTTTCTCTGTCTCTGTCTGTCTCTGTCTCTGTCTATCTCTCTCTGTCTCTGTCTCTCTGTGTCTGTCTGTCTGTCTGTCTGTCTGCCTCTCTCTCTCTCTCTCTCTCTCTCTCTCTCTCTCTCTCTCTCTCTCTCTTTCTCTCTCTCTCCAAGAGCTTTTGGGCATAGCCCTAATAAAATTAGCTGCCTTCGAGGAAGTGTGAAAGGTAGGCAGGAACAAAGTGAAGGCCCTACAGGAAGATGGCCTCTGTGTGCCCGTGGAGGTGTACCTAAGAGGATCAAGTACAGAGATGTGGTGTTTAGAGCAGGGCACCTTATTTTCAGAGCAGTCAGCTCTGGGAAGGTTAGCTGAGGAGGAAAGTTTAAGATGATGTTCTGTGCAAGCAGAAAGGGAAGTGATGTGTAGCCATACAAACCTGGGCTACGAATTAGTGGATGTTGGGCACAGGCTTTTAATCCAAGCACGGGGGGAGGTTGAGGGAGTGCAGAATCAGAGCAAAGGCCATGGATTTCAGGCCAGCCAGGACAACAGGGTGAGACACTGTCTCAAAAGTTAATTAATTACTTAAAATATAGAATGAAGACGTGCTTCACATAGTTCCTAGCCAAAAAAAAATTTTTTTTTTTTACTAAATGTAGAAGTTAAGTAAGGAGAATGAGCTATTTGCTGAGATTCCATTTAAAACAAACAAACAAAAAAAAACTATTCTATCAAAGAAACAAAGGCACATTAAAGCCAGAAGTGATAGTACACATCGATGACGTCAGCGCTCAGGAAATAGGGCAGGAGGCTTGACACTTCCATGGCTGCATAATGAGATCCTTATCTCAAAAGACAATGTATACAAAAACTTAAAATGATTATCAAGCTGTTACCATCACATGTTATGCACATACAAAGTAATTAATGTTTATTGTGTGCTTAAATTATTTAACATTGGGACCGAGGATGTAGCTCAGTGGTAGAGCTACATGCCTAGCGTGTGCAAAGTTCCTGGCTTCCACTCCCAGTAGTTAAGAAAAATAACAACCACATATGCCACAGTGCTGCTCAGCCACCCTTCCCAAAGGGATGGGAAGTGGAGGGGTCAGACCCGTGTGCGCTCTGTGGGTGTGGGCTGTGTGGGCTCATCTCTTTCTCCTGACTTCTTTGTTTAGGTCCCTGGCCTTTGGTGAACAAAAAGTCACAAGCACAAAAAAGTCCAAGGGGCAGAAGCAGTTTTATCAGGAAGAGAAGAAGGCTTCATGCTGACAAGTACTCTGCATTTACTTTTGTGTCGTTCGTAAATGATGCCAAGAAAATAGAAGTATTCAAATAGTAGCATCCTCTAGTTCGTATTAGCCAGACCTCCATAATAGCGCATGTCACACATACCTGGCCTCTGTCTAACTTCCCAACTTCCTTCCTGTTAAGAGTATTATTATAAGTCATGATCAACTTAGAACTCTTTCTAAATGTTTTCTGTGGTTCTTCTGATTCCATATTTTTTAATGTTTTATTTTTGATAGTTTCCTTGCATCTACTGAAGCTCATAGAGTGTTTTAAGAGAAACATTGAACTATTTTGGAAGCTGTGTGTGTGTGTGTGTGTGTGAGAGAGAGAGAGAGAGAGAGAGAGAGACAGAGACAGAGACAGAGACAGAGACAGAGACAGAGACAGAGACAGAGAGGAGAGGGTTCACTGTGAACAAATGTTGCATTGTATATTATATGGAGCTGCCTCCTTACTTCTTGAACAGAGCACCTGGTGTTACTTGTTTCAAAGAATATTTCCAGATTGGCACTTGGAGTCTCTTCATAGAAGTGCAACAGCGCTTCCCAGGAAGCTTGAAAAACGATATGCAGGGCGATGGAGAATAGAGAGGAGGTGTCACTCTCTGAAAGCAGCGAGCAGCCGTGAGGTCCGCCATTCAGAGCGGACTCCAGGAGAAATGGAGACGTCTGAGAAACCAGCTTACAGCTGGATGGTAGCGCAGAAGACAGAGTAGCCCCCTCAAAACACCATTCTGCCAACCGTTTCCTCAGGACCTTGTATGCAACAACACAAAACACAGAAGCCCGAGCCTCATGCTTCAGGCAGGGCCCTGCAAAACTTCCATCCCAAAGCTAGAAGTCATTACTTATTTTCTGACAGCTTGCTAAATGTCTCAAAAATATCATCCCTTTGTCAAAGGGATGTCAAAGAGAAAAAGCAGGCGAACTAAAGATGTTTCATAACAAATCTGGCCCTCGATGGGGAAAAAGTACAGTGCTTCAGCTTGAAGTCCGCTTCCTCATCTTTGCATGCACATGATTAATGAACCTGCTCAGAAGGTAAGGATGAAAGATGCTCGGAGCCAGTCCCCGGAGACTTAAGGTGCATCTCCCAGCTACGAAGCCTCCTGCAGCTGCTCACTGGGCAGGGATCATTTTGCAGAAGCCAAACTCTTAATCACTCCGATCAGGGGTAAATCAGGACCAAAGGAAATGTCCTTCCCCAAAGTTCCTTTCACAAATGGAGTAGGCAGCTCAGCTCTTCTTCCTGAGCATGTGCTCCATAAATGCCCCAGGCCTGAATTTTGGATTGTGCATCTATAAATAATCATTTAGCGGGGTAATGGGAAGAGTATAAACTAAGCAAAGCCTAGAAACCTGAAATGGGAGCGGTACTTTGGGTGTCTTCAGCCTCCATAATAATTACAGTGACTTATTTTTCTATAGTCTTTCTTATGAAGCAATGCCCTCGACCACCTAGTACTCACAAATTCATTCATATTTACTCTTCCAGACAGGCACACATGAGAGAAAGTAAGCACACACACACACAAACACACACACACACACACACACACACACACACACACACACTGGATTTTTTTTCTTGGACATTGTGATGAAAACAATTTTTATTTGTATTTCATTGGCTTGAGGAAGGTCAGAAGAGAGTGAAAATGGACGAAATCAAGTCCAGCATATACAAACTGTTATACATAAAGGCCTGTGGCCGTTTTCATTTTCAAAGACCAGCATATCCTTTGGTAAAATAACATCAAACTTAGTAGTATTCACTTCTTTGTCATGTGGCTACATAACCTGCCCAAAATACCACTGGAAGTCAAACCAACAAGATTTGCAACTGTCCATTCTGCCCTCGACAAATGCTAGTAGGTGAGGGGATGGGCAGACTAGCGCCCAGAAAGAAAACAAAATTCTATTGCTTCTCAGTTATGTTTGCCTCCACAGTCAAAATTCATTCTACCAAAAAGTTTTCAGAGAAAGTTCCTTCACAGTTACTTGCCTCACACTCTGGAACCCATGGTGTCAGAGGTACTCAAATAAGTTGGTCATTTTCATAATTAGTATTAGTACGTTTCCTAGGAAACCTTGCCTTATACTATTGTGGTTTGCATGAGAATGGCCCCCTTAGGCTCATATAATTCAATGCTTTGAGAAGCAGTAGAAAGCTTAGAAGGTGTGGCCTCGTTGGAGAAGGTATGGCCTTGTTGGAATAGGTGTGGCCTCGTTGGAGTAGGTGTGGCCTCATTGGAGTGGGTGTGGCCACGGTGGAGGAAATATACCACTGAGGCTGGGCTCTGAAGTTTCAGAAGCCCCCAGCAGGCCCAGTGTGCCTCTCAGCCTTCGGATCAGGACGTAGCTGTCAGCTCCTGCCCCAGCACCATGTGTGCCACCATGCTTCCTACCATGATGATGATGGACTAAACCTCTGACACTGAAAGCAAGTCCCCGCTAGATTCTTTCTTTTGTAAGAGATGCATTGATCTTGGTGTCTCTTCACAGCAATAGAACAGTGACTGAAACAACCATAAACACAGACTGTAGTTGTCACCGGTAGGGGAAGGCTTGGAGGTCAGAAGTGCAGCTCCAATCGGGGCTCGTCTGTGTTCTCTACGTTTAAAACTGCTGTGTCTTACTGATGTGAGCAGAACGTTTGATGTAAATGGCGATCAATGAGAAAAGATGGAGGGAGGAAGTGAGAGTAGGACAAACATTAACAAGGGCAGGGCTGCAGCAGAGTGATGGGGCCATGGAGCTGGAAGCCTCCTTGGTGTGGTCCCAAGGCTGGGTGGAGTCCTGAACACATGTTCTAGACTGTGGTCCAAAAGCCTCTTTCAGGATGATGAGCTTGAGGCCCCTGCATGCTGCAGGTGAATGAAAGCCTGTAGCTGAACCCCTACTATATTTCTGCCCACCTCCTTCTACTGCTGCCTCCCACATGCTCCTGCCAGTGCTGTCTGTGAACTTTTTGGCACAGCCAGCATAAGTAACGCAAGGAGACTCCTTTCCTTAGTACCCAACACATTGTTAAGTCCGCACAGGACACCCTGTGCAGTGTCTCCCCACATCAGCCACACTGTCGCCCAAACCAAGGAGACAGGCTGCCCTCCAGTACTTCCTTATGCAATGGGTATAATTAGGTATCCATTCCCAGCCTACTCCTCTGAGGCTCATCTTCTGCCTAACTGCCTACTACAGGCATTTGAAAACCATCCTTTACCAGGAAATTATGAAACAGTCTGTGTCATGTCTTCCTTCCCACCAGCCCAGGAGGGATTTGTTGCTCTGCCATGTACAGCCGTATGTGGTATCTCATGTGGGAAGCACACTAGGACTCAGAGAAGTAAGGCAATTCCTCAAAGTACCCCAGCCAGATGCTGACGCCATAGCCCAAATAAATCACCCACTCCCCAATGCATATTGAAGAAGCTGGCCCACAGTTACCCTAGAAGTGTTTGTCTAACCTAACTGCAAAGAGAGAATGAGTTGATGGGTAGTGAGGGGCAGCAGGCATACTCAAACTGACCCTTAGAGCTGCATTGTAGTCTCCCAAACTGAGATGCTTCTAGTCAAATGAGCTATTCTCAGAAGCATGTTGGAAGTGGCTGGTGATCTGCACATCGCTGGATCATGTTAGGACAGTATCTCTTCTTGTAACGTTGCTTTGTAAAACATGAAAATAAAGCTATATACAGACCAAGAAGCCACTTGTGTTACCAAAATTGCCCTCCAGCACAGCTGAAGGATCCACAGGGCCTTTAATCCCAGCACGCAGAGGCACAGGCAAGTGGATCTCTGTGAGTTTGAAGCCGGCCTGGTCTACATAGTGAGTTCCAGAGCATTCAAGACTATGTATAAAGACACTGTCTCAAAAGAAGAGGAGGAGGAGGAGCTGATGGAAGAGGAGAAGGAGATGAAGGAGGAGAAGGAGAAATCACCACCCTCTACCCCCTACTGGAACATTCTCCTCAAAAGCCCTGTCTGTGTACTTGCTTTGGCCAGCCTTGCCTGCAGTGATGACATATGTCATTCTGGAGTAGCGGAAAGAGTCCTTCAGCTAGCAATCAAATCATGTCTCTCTTCTCAGGGGAGAACAGAGGCCTTCCCCAACCCATCAAAAGAACAGTGGTGCTGGCTAGTCTTATGTTGGCTTGACACAAGTTAAAGTCATCTGGGAGGAGAGAACTCCATTTAAGAAAATTCCTCCATAAGACTGGGTTATAGGCAAGCATGTATGGCTTTTCCTTAATTAGTGATCAGTGAGGTAGGGCCCAAGTCATTGTAGATGGTGCCACCTCTGGCCTGATGGTCCTGGGTTCTATAAGAAAGCAGGCTGAGCAAGCCATGGGGAGCAAGCTAGTAAGCAGCACCCCTCTGAGGCCTCTGCATCAGCTTCCGCCTCCAGGTTCCTGCCCTGTTTGAGTTCCTGTCCTGACTTCTTTTGGTGATGAACAACACTGTGGAAGTGTAAGCTGAATAAACCCTTTCCTCTCCAACTTGCTTTTTGGTCCTGATGTTTTGTCACAGCAGTAGAAACTCTCAGAAAGCAATGCCCCCATCCCTACTAGTTTTCATTTGGTTAAATACATGGACCGCAAATATTTGAAACACCTAAGAGGACAGAGGATTATCTTCCAGACACAGAATTCTTCAGATATCTTTGATGAAGACACTGAGAACCTCCAGGATGAAAATTGGACTTGGGAGGAGCCTGGGTTGGCAGCGCTTCTGGGAAGAGGACCCAGGTGCTGCGCACCATACTGACCTGTGTGAATGATCTCATAGAAAAGTCCCATCAGGGGCCGAAGAGACTTGTGGCATTTCTCCTCTGTGCACTCAGGCTGGGGCCAGGACGAGAGCCGCACAAAGGACCTGCTTGCTGGATGCTGCTCCCCTCAGAGACACAGCCCACACTGAGCAGCACAGATGCCAAGCCAAGGAAGAGTGTTCCCTAGCTATGTTTTGGAAAGTCCTATGGAATGCATAGATTCAGCAGCATGCCAGGGTCCTTAGTAACAAGCCATTGGGTGTTGTGACAGCGGCGTAGGTGTGATGATAGCAGCCTGTGTGGGATGCGGCAGTATGTGGGGGCAGAATTGCATGAGTTTGAGATTTAGTTTGGATTTCAGTGGGAGCCCTGCACATGGTAGGGCTGCTGTTTAAAGTCCTGACACAGAGTATCATCCTATCCGGAGATGACTGCTTCCTGGCAGAGAGGAGGGCGGAGCTGCAGCTTGGGGGCCGGGGCCGGGGGGACACTTCTCGGCTACTCAAAGTTCCCTTTGAAAAAGACTGGACATTCAAGATGGATTTTAGTCTATGTCAGAGTTTTGCATTCCTATAGGAAAACATCTTCTCTAAAATGACTTCTATAGACAGGAAGGCATGCCTTTGGTACATATATAATAATTGATGATAACAACAATAATAATAAGAACAACAACAGTAATAATAGCAGCCTGTCAGAAATAGCTCCCATTCTCTGTTGTTAGTTGAAACTTTCATCACATTTTAAGTTAATAATGACAATATGTGATGGAGATTGATTTACATTGAGAATTTTAGACGCACCAAGGTAGGAAAGATGTTTTCATCAAGGCTGTCAAATACAAATAGCGAAAACACTAAGAATGTAACATTTATATAACTCCTGGCTGTGTCATGGTTCTTCTTGCTATAGGTAGTCTATTGTAGATATGTGTAATAATATAAATGTATATGTAAAAATAAAAAGTGTTTGATTAATTTTTTAAAAAAAACTTTGATCACAATGAGAACTTCGACCTGCCAAGTAAAAGCCCCGGTTTGCAGAAGTTGCTTCACCAGATGTTATCGCTGACTCTGCCTTAGTAATCTAATAACCTTGATGGGTTAACATTAAGTCGGCTGTTGTTGGAGGTTAGGGAAAAATTAATTTTGGAAATTTCTTTAAAATAAAATTTAAAAACACTCAAAATTTGATTACCTTAAAAACATTCGCTTCTATTAACTCAAGTCTCCTTTGGTTGGATATACTGTCATTGAAGGGAGCTGGGTGACCAACACGTTTTTAGTTCACAGTGTTGTTTTTCATGAGACTCTACTGTAGCCCTGTTCCCTGGCCACAGGAATGTAAGAGCTTGGCAATGCCCTGACCAGGATCGGGTGGGATGACGTATAATTAATGTCAAGCATTTGCCCGACTCCAGTGCCATCCACCCACTGAGCAGCATCAACTGCTTCCTGCTCTCTCTGCATTCAGAGCTTACTTTATACCATGTTGGTTCTGAACCTATCTGGATATAAAGTTCTGTTTTTCCCCCTGGACAGCACATAAGACCCAGGCTTCTGCATCAAGGAACAGCTTTCTTATGTCTTTGTCTGGGAGGTTCAGAACATGCCAGTGTTTCAGTAACTCAATAGGCAAGTTAGTATGCTTCTTATTTTCTTTTAGAGAACATGGTAAAGCTGTGCACTTACTGCTGTCCTCTTCCCCACCTCCCTGCCCCCTGCCACTTTCTCCTTGGGGTGAGAGGCTGTTCAGTAGGCCACCATCACTGCCCTGTCTTTGTTTCCATAAACTTAACAGACAGGATCAAGCTGAAGAAATGATAAAGTAAATGCTATTTGCATGTTGAGAAGAAAGAAGTAAAACTACTATTTCTGAGTACTGCAGGATAATACTGAACTGGAGTCAAGATAGAAAACCAGGAGACTCATGTCCATTGTTATGAAGCCGGAGTGCCTAGGTGTGAAAACAAAACCCCCAAGTCACTCCTAGGGCCAATATTAGTGTTTGGAAATAAAGCTGAGAATCTCTATTACATGTAGGTCCTCCTGTGAGGTTCCCAGAAAAGTAATTTATAAAGCAAATTTAGAAATGAAATGCGAAGGGCAACCGTGAGTGGGTGTGCTGCTCAGATTGGCATCCATGTGCCCTAGTGTGCCTGTGGGCTCTAAAAATATGAAAGACGTAGTTCGTTGGTAAATAGTACTGAATGCCACCTCTGTCAATTCCTCAGCTACCCTTCTCCTTCTCTTTAGACCCAGCTACTGTCACAATAACACCCAGTGCAACAGTCTGCGACATCCCTGGCCTGTTAGTAGTACTTGGTCAGGGCCATCTGTGGCCTGCATGTCCTGTCTATCCCGGCAGAAATGATATTAACAGAAGCCAACCAAATGAAGCCACTTCTGTGGAGAAGACAGTCAAACAGACATGTCTGTGAGAAATCTTTAAGAGGCAGGTTTAAGGAATTGTAGCTGAAGCCTGGGAGTCACTGGCCAGCGGCTGAGTGGGAACTACTTGTGGCTTTTCTTGGCCTGTTTCTTTGCTGATTTGCTTTAAAGTCTCCAAGATTGGTCTTCCTGCCTGTTCTCTCGCTAGGGTTGCACACCCTTCTCATACCAAGTCGCTTAGGCTGGAAAGTATGCATGGAATTCCTTGATGGAAAGATAAGGATGCCCAGGTGGGACATGAGGGTGCCCAGATCTCAATGGCTCACTAGAGACTACTGTCTTCTGTGGGAGCCATAGTGACGGCAGTGCTTAGAGCCTACCTGGCCCCAGTGTGGGACCTGCTGCCCTGGGATGTGACCTGAGCTTCTGGTGCCACTGGCTGATGTTTAGAGGACAATTTCTTTCTGTGTGTTTATAGGTTTGGTTAGAACTCTGAACATCCTCACCTTTTCCATTGGAAAACAGATATGAGATCACATAGCGGTCAAGTTTACACCTGCCAGCGTCCTTGGTAAGCAAGGCAAGGACAGAGTTATTCTTTAAATACCTTAGTCCATGGATATAATGTACACTGAGGAAAACTCGCAGAACTCCGAAGAGTTCTCAGTGCAAATTAAGAGAAAAGTCCTCAGGGCTAAAAGAATTCCATTCTGTGTATTCATTCCAGCAGAGAACTGGGATTTGGGAGAGAGAGAGGGGTTTGGTTTCATGGGGCAGGTGTATGCAGGACACCACAGGATCCATTACTAAATACAGTTGCTGTGTTTTAATTTTAACCCAGCAGCCAGCCCTCCACTGTTTCCTTCTCTCTCTCTCTCTCTCTTCCTCCTCTCCCTCTCGCACTCCCCTCTCCTCCGCTCCTCCCTCCTCTCCTCCCCTCTCCTCTCTCCCTCTCCTCTCTCTCTCTCTCTCTCTCTCTCTCTCTCTCTCCTCCCCTCCTCCCTTCTCTCCTTACTTAAAAATGCAAGGGTGTCAGGCATAGTAGCTGAAACCTAAGTCCCACCCAGCATGTGTGAGGTCAAGGTAGAAGGATTGCTCTAGGTTCGAGTCCAACCTTGATTATATGGTAAGCTCCAGAGGATCCTGGGCAACAGAGTAAAAATCTGCCTCCCCAAATCCAAACAAAATGTGTGTGTCTGTGTGTGTGTGTGTGTTCATAAAAAAGTGCCACTATCTCTAAAAATACAGAATTTTACCTAGATGTACTAGCCTATATGCCTACGTCCCTAGCACTTAGGTAGCTGAGGCAGGAGGACTGCTGTAAGTTCAAAGCCAGACTGGATTACATAGTAAGACCCAGCCTCAAAACCACAAAAAATTAAAAACCCAAAATACAGAATTTTATCCATCCACATAAATCGCATAGGAGTAATAGAAGAGGTCAGAAGAAAGCTCCAGCTCACACAGTCCTGTGAGTCTACCCATCCCTGCTTCCTGGCTAGGGCTGCTCAAGCCCCTCCCCTTCCTGGTGGGATGAGCACTGCCCCTCCCTCCTACCACCCTCACCCCACCTTTTTTTCCTCCATTGTTTTTGAAGCAGAGAATATACTGTGCACTCAGAAGATCCCCGACTGAATAGATGATTGATAACTCAGGCAGATTTTAGTGAATTTTTTTTTTCTCCACATCACCCAAGATGAGAGCTTCCATTTCTTATCCTGGGTTAATTTAGGTTCATCTATGTAAAGTAGGTCCTATTTTAAAGTCCTGTATATCACCAACTGGGGCCTATTTTTAATAGACATCATAGTATTTTAGATTTTCCTTTGTGTGTAGCCTCACGCAGTGTGTTTACTTTTATTCCATTCAACTTTGGGATTTGAAGTGAGCCATAATGGAGGAAAACAGACTGAAGTCCGTGCTGTCCACACAGCGGACTTTGGTGAGAGCAGTGGTCCCTTTACTGTGGCATCCTAGTTTTCCTTTCTGAACTGGGCCCGGATATTGAATACATATCCAGGGAACTTTGACTTGGCTAATACTCAGGCACTGAGCCCTAAGTTTTTATCTGTCTACTCCCCCATCAATCCATTCAATACTTACTGAACTAGGGTTCATGTTGAAGCTGGGGACGTAATAATCCCCACTGGCCAGATGACATACAGGCACATGTAGCCTCACGTTAAGAAGCTGCAACCAATCCATGGGTAATGACGTCTAAAAGTGCAAAAGACAGAATGGCTCACCCAGGGAACTGAGGAGCATTGTAGGGAAGAAATGGCAGCTTGGCTGAATCTTAGATCACTGCTAGTGCTTTCCCTTTCCAGACAAGTACTGAAGAAAAGAGCTATCCAGGCAAGGGTATAGCTACAGAAAAGCCACAGAGCACCTTAATCTGTCCCTGGGTCCAGGGGTGACTGTGAGAAGAGCTCCCATTCCTGGTTTCACTCTCTCTGGTCTGTCCTGAACAGAGAGGTTATCCCAAAATCCATCTGGGACACTTTCCACCCTCTCTCCAAGCCAACGGAAAGCTGGTTGCAAATGTTCAATTCAGTTGTCACTGTGTTAAGCCCCACCAGACACAATGGCCATTGGCACCTGACCTGCATTCCTGGCTCCTTGTGCCTCCTTCCCTCACCACAGACCCCTAAGAGAGTCGCAGTGCAACCAGAGACCAGAGCTGTCCAGTTGCCTAAACTGACGCCACAACTCTGCTTCCTGCAGTGTTACGGCTGTTAGCGTCACTACAGTAGGTAGCAGTGGACCACAGGGCAGTGTCGAGCTCCCCAAGTGAATCAGGTAGTAAATGGTGACCTGTAGCAATGTAGAAAAGTGGGCACTAAAGTCACATTTTGTTTACAGCAGGCATGCACTCTAGGGGGGTTTCTGTGGTAGACTTCCCTAGTGCCGAGCTGCAAGCGCTGTGTGCCTGTTTCCATCCTCACTTACAGCTGAATCCTATGTGTAAGTGTGAGCTGGCCCGTGGGTCCTACACCACTAGCCCTCCTCCACGCTGAGGGTGCCACCCTTCACCTTCCACAGCCCCCCACTTCCCACTACCACAAACGTGTATAGTCAGCAACTCTCACTGGGTGTCATTACCCCTTTGGGGGGTAGACACAGTCCCAACTGCTGGCTTTATAATCATATAAGAAACATACACAGGTGGGTATGGAGACACTTACAGGCCACACCTCTGCGACCCACAGTGTAGTAGTCTCAGTAACCTTGAGTCACTTTCAAAAGAATGCACATGGAGTCTCCCCTTGCTTTCTACATTTCCCCTTCTCCATTTAAAAACGTTATTGCGTGGGCTTAGGGCTATTCGAACCGAAGGCCTCGACATGCATGTTATGGGCAGTATTGTGTGAAAGAAGAGAGGATACGGTTCAATGATTGGCGTGTAGTGTCAGGCGAAGTGATGGAAGACTCATTGTGCACAGAGTCTAAGCTTCACAGTCCTTCTCTGCTGCTCCCACTGATCTGGGATTTGAGAGCACAAAACCATCAATATAGGAAGAAAACTGTCCTACTTACCTTGAACTGCCAAGCTAATAGCCACCAGTGGTCTGAGGAGGGAGTCTCAATAGAGAGATTGCCCACATCAGGTCGGCCTGTGAGAGCGTGTTTGCAGGGGATGGTCTTGATTGTTCATTTTCAGGAGGGCCCAAACCACTGTGAGTAGCATCACTCTCTAGGCCAGTGGTCCTGAGCTCGTATAAAAAAAAAAGCTGGCCAGTCATGGGCCTGTGAGCAAGTCAGCAAGCAGTGGTTTTGCTATGCATTCCTGCCATCATGTTCCTCAATTATGAACTCAACCCTTTTGTCCCCCCTTAAGTTGCTTTTAGTCAAAAATGTTTTTATCACGGCGATAAAAAGTGGGTTTTATCACTAGTGCTTCGTCAGACAAAAGTAAATTCTGAGGTGAAGGTAAATCCACAAAATATTGTCTTATGTCTGAAAATGAAATAAGCAAACAATCCACACACAAATTTTTTTTTTAATGGTGTAAGGGATCAAACCCATGGTCTGAGCATGTTAGGCAAGGTGTACTCCCACCGGAAAATCTTGTCCTTTGAGGTTCTGCAGAATTTATGTTTTTCTGATGGCTATTATGTCACAGTTCAACTGCTTAAGGTTTTGGCGTGTGTAATGAAATGAGCTTTATGAATGTGCGGTATTTTAAGAGCTACCCAGAGTAGGTGCTAAGGAGCAGCTGGGATCGGTGTTGAATTTGTAGCTACTAACAAACTGGTGGAGAGAATTCCTGTGTTAGATCTTTACTGAGAAACAACTTTCTGTTCCCTTTAATTTTTAAGCGATTAAAAGGGAAAAGAAAGTGTTAGTTTAGGTAACTGTGAGGCCGGAAGAGGGCATTGGGTTTCTCTGGAGCTGGGGTTACAGGCTGTTGTGACGGCACCTGACATGGGTCATATGGATGTGTAGGGCATACATTTAATTACTGAGCCATCTCTTCAACCCAAGGAACAATTTTAATAATCCTTATTTCATAAGTAACATGACTTACTTAATTACTTTAGATGCCTTTTTTTTTTTTTTTTAATAGATTCTCCCATAGACTAGGCTGGCACTGAGCTCATTGTAAGGCTGGTCTTGAACTTCTGACCTTCTTGCCTCCATTTTCCAGGGATTACAGGTCTGTGCCCTCAGAACCAAACGGGTGTATTTTCCTGGAATAGTTGCGCGTTAAGTGCAGGTGTAGAGCATAAAGACAGGAAGCCAAGCAAGGAAATGGGAATGCACAGGACTGCAGAGACTCATGGGAAAACAAGCAGTGAGAGGGATCCGCTCTGACTCGGGGCTAAATGTCTATGTTTAATAACTGCCAACAACAGTTCATGGATACTGTATTTTATACTGTGTCACAGGTGACGTTTCCCTGTGGAGGGGTGACTTCCCTTCTTTTAATAATTGCTAGCCTTAGCCTCTCAGAAAAAAAAAAAAAGAAAGAAAGAAAGAAAGAAAAAAAGAACCTTTGAACTTCTCTGCTTCCTGATCCCACTCTAAGACAGGTGTTATGCTTTTAGCACAGAGGCCTGCCCTGTGATTCCTACCTTGGAGAATTAGTCCTGTTCCTTTGCAGTTTTCTTTTAAAGACAGCCGAGAGAGTCGCTTAGTAACCACAAGTACAGAATGCATTCTGTTTTAACGACGAATCTAAATTAAAAACTCAGTAGCGTGGAACAAATGAGCCCTCAGCTCATTTCCCAACTAAAACCCTGGTTACATTTTACTGTTTCTAACCCTGTCTTACTGCAAGCCATCAATCCGCTGACTTCCTCCCGCTCCTCTGAGCTTTGAACTGTACCTTTACGGAGCTATAAATTAGCATTTCACTGAACTGCACTATAATTTGCATTAATTTCTTTAGAGTCAAAGTTGTCTATCTGTGAAGACATCTTTATAGTCCTTAGAATTTGCTCAGAAAAGTCATGCCCAACTGAAAGATGTAAAACATAAATTTAAAACCATACTTGGCTTTTATCTCAAAATGGGAAAATAAAAACGTGTGTGTGTGTGTGTGTCTGTGTGTGTGTGTCTGTGTGTGTGTGTCTGTGTGTCTGTGTGTGTGTGTCTGTGTGTGTGTGTCTGTGTGTGTGTGTGTGTCTGTGTGTGTGTGTGTGTGTGTGTGTGTGTGTATGTGTGTGTGTGTGTGTGTGTGTGTGTGTGTGTGTCTGTGTCCCACTCTGTGATCCTGAATTCTCTTTGCTGGCACTTTGGTCCTGATGCGGTAGGAAAAGCATCAGCCACCCAAGACAGGGGGTTGGGGGTCCAGGGCATATGGCCACCAGTGAAATGTCCCAGAGGGGAAAGAGCTTCTGATTCTGGTATGGCCAGGCTCAAGCTCACAAGACTGGCCCTGACCAGGTGTTGCAAATGGGTCTCATGAAGTGCCTCAGATCAGCCCCTCTGTCCTCTGTCACCCAGCCAGATGCTGCCATGAGGCAGAAGACGGGTTAGAAAAGACGTTAATGCGTCATTCTGGGACTCTGTCAAAGGAAGAGTGCCCCAGCCGCTCTGCTGTGAATGCAGATCACCAGAGTGCAGGCCTTCTGCCTGCATCCAAGTGCTGGCCCACCATGGCACCTGCCTGTCACAGTGCTTATGTGCTCCTGCCCAGGCTCCCTTAGTACTCTTCACTGCCCTCCCTTTCCTTCTCCACACTGCATCCTGCAGAAGCTGATCCTTTGGTGCAATTTGTTTTCCAAGCTTTAAAAGCAAGATTACTGGGAGGGGAAAAAGCAAAGCAAAGCTCCCAGTCCTTGGGCGTCATGCCACTAAACTCCTTTAGCTCAAGCCCTGTTGTTTTGTTTTGTTTATTTTTTATTTTTTTGTTTTTGTTTTGTTTTTGTATGTGTGTCGCTTTGAAACAGACACGGTTTGGGTTTAACCTGTACTTTCTAGCATCTGGAGAAGAGGAGGAAGAACATACTATCTTTTAAAAGGAACTTTCTGGAAAGTATACAAGACCAGATAATTAAAAAAAATAAAGGCCTAACCGTCAGCTGCACAAACAGCCCTTGTTCTTCTCCAGCAAAGGTCTGTCAGGAGTGCCCACCTTCCTCTCCCTGAGAAGAGCAATTAAGGAGCCAGGAAGCATCGGTTCTGGTCTGTTTTCTAGCAGCCTGCTCAGCCACTCCTTTGATCTAGCTGGGAGCAGGAGGGGAGCCCCAGGCAGGCTCTCGCCTGCAGAAGGTTTGTAGGCGCTGTGTTCGTGGTGCGCTCCTGCTCTCGGAACGTGTTTTTTTGAATCAGAATGTGCACATCTGTCTATATAACCAGCCGCTTTTCTGGCCCCAAACAAGTTCTCTGTGAGTTTCCCCAACCGAGCTCAGTGGGATCTCTGTCAGCTGCAAGATTTATGTCATCTTGTCCAGCCCTGAGAACTGTTCCTTCGGCTTCTCACATCTGGATCTAATTGGAAAGACATTAAGTGTCCTGGAAAAGCAGATTTGGGGGCTGTTCTTTATAGACACCCCCGTTAAAGGAGCTGACGGCTGTAGGTTTGTGTAGGATGAGCCAAGGCAAAGTCTCAAAGAGTGAAAAGCACAAAATTATGAACGAGCTGCTGGGACCGAGAGAGCCCTGGGCCAGGGTGACATCTCCTCCTTTGCTTCAGGAGGGAGCCGGGTACAACCTTGCCAAGGGCAGCCTTTGTCTTGCAGTGTGCGGGGCCCGAACAAGATGAGTGGGGCCTTTGGTGTTTGGATGGCTTGGTACCTTCTGTGCTGGCATTTGGGTGTGTTCACACAAACATTTTAGAGAAGAGGGGGGTGGCTGGTAACTACAAATGCCGTCACCTTGTTGCCTTGCTGTGCCCTTTAGGGCCACCACACCCTGTGGTGTCTGGATAAATAACAATAGAAGCATCTAGTCAGTTTGAGGCAAAGAATGAACACTGTGTGACTATATCCAGAGCACTGCCCCCGCCTCCTTCACCTTCAGCACATTATGAGTTTTCAGATAAACCCACCCAGGTAGTAGGCAGAGGGCCCTGAGGTGACCAGTGTGTGTCCAAATGTGACTGAACTACAGAGGGATGCCCATTCAAGTGGCTTTGCCACACGTGCTGTGGGTGGTACATCGTCTGTTGCCAGGGTTCAAAAAGATATCTAAAGGCAGTGCTTGCAGCTCGGGAGGTAGCGCAGTGGGTAGAGTGCTTGCTCTGTGAGGACCTTGTGTGGAACTGAGTTCGGATCCGCAGCACCCATGCAAAAGCTGTATATGGGCGCCCACCAGCCGTCTTCACGCTGGGGAGGGCAAGGCAGGAAAGGATGGAGAGAGCTAATTCCCGGGGCTAGCTGGCCAGGAATCCAACCCAAATGGACAAACAGCCCCCAAAATGAAGAGCCATAGAGAAAGACAATCAAAGCTTCCACATGTGTACACACAGGCAAGTACAGCTGCGTATAGCATTCAGTACGTATGTGTGAGTGTGTGAGTGAGTGTGTGTCTGTGTGTGCGCATGCACACATGGGCACACATTCTACTGTATTACATTTCAAAGCCTGACTGTCTGTGTCCTTGCCCCTAAAGTCTTGCTGTGGGGTAAAGTGGATACTCTTACTTGCATCCCACCTCATCTCACTTACAGCCTTAGTAGACAGGGTTGTTCTGGCCTTTTGTGAGCCATATGGGCCCTTTTGGCACACTAGTGAAGCCTACATTCCTCTCCCCAGAATGCTTTTAAGATACTACAGAGCAAGCTGGGCAGTGGTGGAGCATGCACTCAGGCTGATCTCTGAGTTCAAGGCCAGCCTGGTCTACAGAGCAAGTTCCGGGACAGCCAGGGTTACACAGAGAAATCCTGTCTTAAAAAACAAAAACAAATGGACAAATATAACAACAACAACAACCCCACCAAAGACATCATAAAATTATGTTAACAGCCATCACACTGTGAATACGAGCTAGCATAGTGACTGTGTCTAAGGCATTGGCTACAGTCTAGCAGTTGGTGTGAGCGCTGCACTTGCTGCAAGATCCTGAGGTTCTACTGAGTTGCCTCAAGAGGTGCTGAGTTCCTGTTGGATGTTAATATCCCCGAGTCCCTAGCCTCAAAATCTAAAAAGCTTCAAAACTCAAAACTGGGAGCATTTAGGTTTCTGTTAGGCACCCCTCCTCTCCAGGCCCCAGTGATGGGACCATCTTCCTGTTCCCTCTAAAGTACCTGTCACACAGTTCTCAAAATGTTATTCATCTTACACATGTAGTGTGAGTGCAGTGCCCATTGCAGGGTTATTTGTAAGAGGTAAGAGCCACCTAATTATCTATCAGTGGGGACTTGGAAGCTGTGGTATAGCTATACAGTGGAGTACTTAACGAAAGCAGAACAGACTTGTTTGTCCAGCAAGAAGAGAAAAGTCATCTAAGGTATATCTTACTTGGAAAGATAAAGTTGTTTTTAAAAATACTAGCCAGGCAGTGGTGGCGCACGCCTTTAATCCCAGTACTCGGGAGGCAGAGGCAGGTGGATCGCTGTGAGTTAGAGGCCAGCCTGGTCTACAAAGTGAGTCCAGGACAGCCAAAGCTACACCGAGAAACTCTGTCTTGAAAAGCCAAAAAACAAAACAAAACAAAAAAACCCTAGCTTTTTTTTCACTCAGCCTCATGCCCTTCAGGTGCATCCAGGCCTCTGTGTACCATTTATTCCACTGCGGTGTGAATGTAGCACATTAGTTTAACAGTTCACCTATGGGGGAGGCGGGGATGGAGAGATGGCTCAGAGGTTAAGAGCACTGACTGCTCTTCCAAAGGTCCTGACCATCTATAATGAGATCTGGTGTCCTCTTCTGGTTTAGATGCAGGCAAAGCACTGTGTACTTAATAAATAACTCTTCAAAAACAAAAAACAGAAAACAAAAACCAATTCACCTACATGGAAAAGTTTGCTCATTTCCAGTTTCTGGCTATTACAAATGAAGCTACCAAGAACATCCTCATGCAAGCACATCCTCATGCAAGCACATCCTCATGCAAGCACATCCTCATGCAAGCACATCCTCATGCAAGCACATCCTCATGCAAGCACATCCTCATGCAAGCACATCCTCATGCAAGCACATCCTCATGCAAGCACATCCTCATGCAAGCACATCCTCATGCAAGCACATCCTCATGCAAGCACATCCTCATGCAAGCACATCCTCATGCAAGCACATCCTCATGGACATACATTTTCAATTGTCTGAGATACATACCCAGGAGTGGGATTCCTGCTAACATTTCTATTCAATATTTTTTACAGAAAACAATTTTCCAGAGTGTCCAAGCCATTTTACAGCTGGTCAGAGATGCAGGCACGGGTCCGTTCCTCTGGGTCATCTGCGGCATTTGGTGTTGCTCCGTTTTTATCTCAGCTGTCTTGCTATGTGACATGCACAGCACAGTCATAATGGCGTGAGGTTGAGCATCTTGTCACATGTTGGTTGGCTATCTTTGTGAGTCTTTACTGGTGACAGCTTCACACCCCTTTCCCGTTTTGTGAGTGGACAATTTGGTTTTACTGTTGTGTCTAAGTTCCTAACGTATTCTGAACACGAGTCCTCTCTCCTGTAAGCTGTTCCGTAGACATCCATCCAGTTGTAGCTTGCGTTTTTCATTGTTGTTGTTCTTATTGTTTTACTTTTTCAATTTTTTTCCAGGGTCTTTCACAGTAAAAGATTTTCAACTTTTGTTAAAAAAAAAAAATAATAATAATAGCCCGGCATGGTGGTGCATGCCTTTAATCCCAGCACTCAGGAGGCAGAGGCAGGAGGATCGCTATGAGTTCGAGTCCAGCCTGGTTTACAAGGCAAGTCTAGGACAGCCAAGGCTACACAGAGCGACCTTGTCTCAAAAAACCAAAATAATGATGATGATGATGATGATGATGGTAATAATAATAATAATAATAATAATAATAATAATAATAATAATAAAGCTGCCTGCTCTGATCATCTGTGGGGAAGGATCTCCCTTGCCCAGGCTTGTCTGCCAAATGCGATGCAAACTTTGGGGAGTGTCCTTTCTTTGCTACTCCTGATCTTTCACACTGGAGCTGCCAATGCTGTCAGTGAACACCAAAGGGAAACAGAAGAAGACTTTGGATTCTTCAAAGGTTCTATGGTCCTGCCTCCTGGCCCATAACTTCTTGATTTCTCAGCTAATAGGGAAGTCTGGCCTGATTTTGCTTCTTTTTCATTTTAGGTGGGAGTTCAGAAACTCTGCCACCCTTTGTCTCCCAGGCAGCCCCTCTTTTCCTTTGCCTGGGTCTCCTCCTAAGGCAGAAGGGGTGACACTTCCCTCCCTGAAAGCTTTGCCTTACACAAAGCACAGAATTGATATACTAAGACCTGCTTTCAGCACATGCTTTGTGTATCCTCTAGAGATGTCTTCACAGGGAAGCCAACTGTTTCCTAGGAATATCAGAACTCAGGGTAGCCATCTTTATAGTCCCAGGACACTCTTCCGGGCATTGTTAGTTAGGCAGCATCTTCTACAGAGAACAACGGGGCATTAGCTTCAGGCCACTGCTAATGCTGTACATACCAAGACAGGGAAGTCCTAGGTCTGCCCTAACTGAGGGATATAACTTTTAACCTGGGAGATCCGGGCAGACTGGTCAGCAAGAACACTCGATGATGCTCACCGATTTCTTGGAGTTCTCCCTTTGGAAACTCACAGCTAGGCTACTGTATGCAACTTCCATGACATTAAGTGTGGTCGCACCACCAGGTTCTGGACAGTAGATATGAGGGCTTTTGTCCCCATTCGTATCCCTACCCTATTCACCACCTTCCACCTTATTTTTCTTTCCACTGGCTGAATAGAGTAGACCATAATGCCAGACAAAAGGGCAGAGCCACAAGGCATAGTAAAGAACTGGGTGCCACCCCCAGGAGGAGCACTGTTCTGAACCTCAGGCAGTTAGGGTACTTTGGCAGGTGCACAGGGCATGGAGTTTACAAGTTATCCCTCCCTTCCTGAATAGAAAGGTTTCATAGAGCAGTGCCCAGTTTCCTTTGGGGGCACATCCCAGATTGCATCTGATACCATAAGTACCACTTACTTTTGAAGTCAAAGTATCGCCTGTGCCTTTTATGTTTGTACACATTCACTGATTTTCCTCCTTTGAAATATCATCCTGCCCTTAGTTGGCTTATAGTGCCAGCTATACAAAGAACTAAAGTCCTACACTGTCAAATTCCAAATAACTTCTTGCTTTTAGAAACCAGTCCCCTCTTCAGCAAACTCTTCTAACCTTCTTATAACTTAATTCATATCCTTTCTGCATATTTATCCAGAGTTTAACTCTGGCCGTGGTCACCCTTTCCCTCCTGCGCTTTACCAGATGTTACAGGCAAAACATTTGCAATATGCGTACAATTCATTCCAATGTGCAATTCCGTTCAACTGAATGTCAGGCATTTGTTGGTTGTTGTAATGCCCTTTGCTGGGCTAAAGTTTTGACCTGAAATTACACATTGGAATGTCTTGTGTTACATTCTGCCCCTAAACTTCTAAGTCTACCACTGATACCCACTTCTAGCTATCTTGTTTCCTTACACAATTAACCATCAAGAGTGGAATTTGACACAGTATCTTTGGAAAAATTCTCCTTTGGAAAGGGAATATATCCTGTTGGAGAGGGGTAGCCAGTCAATAGACTTTAGGGGACTGCCAGTTGCCACGCATGCGTCGTAACATAGATTAAGAGCCACCAACAGAGTGTGAATCCTTACACGTGCCGTCTTACATCTTCATCTTCTAGACCAGCAGTCAGAGAGCACCATGTTTGGGTAAGTCTGTGTCTATTCTAGAGGAGTCCTAGCTGTTCCTATGGACACCAGGGGAAATTTTACAAATGTATTTAGCAGAAGTAACCTGTGTTCCTCAAAGTATTCTAAATTCCTTCTCATTTAGGAATAGAGGTAGGGGAGAGAGAGTATTGCGATGATTCTGTTCCGATACAAAGTAAATTCCTTTGTTTGTAGGAAAGTCTGAACTCATCCTGGCAATGTGCCTTTTTGTTTGTTTTGTTTTGTTTGGATTTTGAGACAAGGTTTCTCTGCGTAGCCTTGGCTGTCCTAGAATTGCTTTGTAGGCCAGGCTGGCCTCGAACTCACAGAGATCTGCCTTCCCCGAGTACTGGAATTACAGTTATTCTCCACTTTGCCCGGCTGGTGGTGTGCTTATTTTCCAGTTGTAATTTAAAATGATATTATACTTCTTGGATTCTATAGTCACTTTGCATTTGTGTGAGTCAGAAAAGAAGGAAGGAATGAAAGGTAAGAAGTGCTTCTAGAAAAATGTAAATTAATTACAATAAAATTTTTTTCCAAATTTGCAATATTTTTTTTCATATACATTTATTTTATTACACATGCTTAAAACAAACTACATACAACAGGGAGAACCATGTGACAATCACGAGTTCTATCAATGTTACAGTCATAGTGATTTGGCTATTTATATTTGTCAAACCTGAAGTAAACATCTTTCCTGTCTTGTTGGGCCTAAATTTCTGAATGAAATTTAATATCTATCCTGTCTCATCTCTATTCACTTAACTCCTTTATTCTGATTTAAAAGGATCTTATCCCCTAACCAAATAAACTTGATTGTGGAACTAAACTATCTGTTCTTCAACACCCCTCAGAGACTTGAAAAGGAATAAGTCTTAAATTCCTGAGTGAACCAGCAGTGCAGGTTATTAGCTTCCAAAAATGAACAAAATGACTGAGACAGTTTACTGCCTGAACAGTCACCAACACTCTCTATAATGTTGGAGTCTCACTTTCAGCCTTCTGGCCCAGTGTAAATTTGCAATAATTTAATTGCTGCAAAGTGAGTTTACCTCTCAGGGAAACACCCACGTGGGCAGCATAGGCTCATCTTCAAGTTTGTTATCTGAAAGAAAGACCCACATGTGACTACTACTGGGCTCCAGCATCAGCATCAAATGAACTGTTCCTTTCATGTTTCGATGAATGAAGGAAATCCTCGCCACTCCAGTTTCCTTACTGAGTCTAAAAGTAGTAAGATTGTACAGAACAGGCAGCCACTAGCTGGCCAGATAGTCTTGAATGCAGGTACTGGTTTTACCCATTCATTCATTTTCAGTCTTTCAACTAGTAACTGTTGACCGCCTCATACTCTCCATGTGAAACACTCAACAGTAAGTGCTGCACACAGAGTTCTTCCAGTGGGAGACACAGAAAATAAAGGAAATGCTTACATACATGATAAAATTTTAGGGAAAAAATTTTTTTGCTGCAATTTAGGTAGTTTGAGGAGAAGGAAAGACACAGGTAGTGGTGTGGTGTGACTTCTTTGGAACGAGAGGACAGGAAATGGCACTGGAGAGAGGACTGTGGAAGGAAGGAAGTGGACGTGCACGGGGCCTAAGGAAATTGTGAGAGTCCACGAGGCCGAAGTGAACTGAGGAGTTCCAAGGAGAGGCGGCTGTGCCAGAGCTCACGTGGGCGCGCTCACGCATGGTGGGACCAGAGCCCAGGTGGGACACACTCACACGTGGGCCAGAGGAGTAACTGGGAGTTGTTCTTCTAAGAGAAATGACGAGTTCCTCGAAGGTTCTGAGCTAGGTAGTAACCAGGCTTTGGTTATGTTTGAGCTGATGTACCAATGCTGTGCGTTAGCTGGAAAGGAGAGACTGGGAGAGTTAGAGAGGAAAATTACAGTGCTGTGTGCTGACAGTAGCAGGACAGGGCCTGAGAACTGGATTCTGGAGGGATTTCTGAGAAGAACCACTTGAGCTGGTTAATGGGCAGATGTAGAAAGGGACAGAAAGGCAGTGATAAGGCCCAATCCTGGGGCTTCAAGCAACTGGCTGAGTGAGGCACCATTTCCAGAAGAAGAGTGGTGTGGGTTGGGAATGAACAGCTCCGTTTGGGTTGGATTGACATCTCACACATTAGAGAAATCCGCCATACATGTGTGAGACCAGACGGCAGGTTGGGCTAACAGTCGCAATGTGAGCTGTCTGTATTTGTAAGGGACTCAAGGCACTGGCCTCAGTGAAATCATCTTGAGAGAGTAAATCATCTTGGTGGAGATGGTAAGAGATCCAAAGCCAGGAAGAAGAAAGAGCCAACTGCACAGGAGACCGACAGGGGCAGAAAAGAGGAAAAGCAAGAATACAGGAAGTCCCAGAAGCCAAGCAAAATCTAGCCTGACATCTTTAAGAAAAAAATAAGAAGTCGCCAACTAACATATTCACTGATAGGTTCTGGTTAACCCAGTGAGAATCTGGACCCAACTTACTTGGGTTCTCGGTCTACAGAGGCTGCAACATGGCCAACTTCAAATCTCCACCCCATGCAGAAGCCCCCCCCCCCCCCCGTTGAGGTCAGCTCTGCCTATCGCACCAGTCTGCTTGCCTAAACAAGTCTAGGTAGCCTTTGCTCCCACCCTGCACCTTCTTAAGTAACACCCTGAGTGGCCAGGGCTCAGGAGACTGTAAGCATAGAAGGAGAGTGGATCCCAGAGAGAACCAGTGGCCTCAGCTCCCACACCCAGACCTTTGTTCTCATAGCTAGCACTCTGTGTTTCGGTCTCAAGTGCCAGATCTGCCTGGGACAAACCACATGACCTTGTGAGTAAGTTATCTGTCTCTGCAGTCACATCTTTACGATGGTGGGAGTCAAGTAATTAAGGCTGTGGGTGAAAATTTCACGAATTCACAAGTGAAAAGTCCTTGAGCAGCAGCACCAGTGACGTCATCAGTAGCTGAGGTTTTTACTCGCTCAAGATTGTGGCGTATAAGACGACAGGCCAGCTCTTCAGCCCAAGGTTGTTGAGCTTTAAATCCCAGGCCCCTACCACACTGTACTTGAGGATTCAGGGAGCTGGCTCAATGGCATGACTTTTATATGCAATGGGGTGGGTGCTGGGCTAGAGCCCAAGGGTCTACATTTCCACTTAGGCACACGACTGCGTTCACTGAAGTCTCCTGGAAGTCATTGGCCATGGTGGAAGTCTCAATAGATGATGTGGTCAGCATTCTCTCAACCTCCCCCGCCTCCCCCAACCCAATCCCCTATTCAGCCTCTGTTTGACGTTTGCTTTTTGTTGGTATTACCCTTGACTACCCCCTCATTGCTGTACTCACATCTCAGAGCCACTGTTTGCAGGCTTTACCCCTGACTGGAGAGGCACGCTTGCTGGTGTGGGCTATCCCAATGTAGAGCACAGCACTGGGGTCTCAGTAGGTATTTGTTCAATGAATGGTCCCACCTAGATGTGAGTCATGCAGACCAGGACCTTTCCTCAAGGGAATAATGATGGCCTGTGACGAGTGCTGCGAGGGGCACAAACAAGGGTCTGTGATGGGCATGGGCCATCAGAGGAGGCCTCCCCATACTGAGCCCAGGGGCTGGCAAGAATGACTAGAGACACCTGCTGGAGGAGGGGAAGGAGTGGAGTCCAGCTGAGCATAATGATGAGTAAAGAGAGAGGCCCATAGGCCGGAGTCCATTCTAGAAGCAGGAGGCCATAAAAGGATTGAGGTGCAGCGTGCCTTCATGGTGATATAAAGATTGATTTGAAGAGGTCTGGCTTGTAGGGAGCAGGCATTGTCACCCTACTTTCTTCTCCTACTTCAGGCTCCTTCTGAGCAAGCATCTCAGGCTCTCACGGTTTCCTTTCAGAATCAGCATCCACCTTGTTCCAGGAGAGAATCTGGCATCAGTGTGACTTGCAGGCCCCTTTAATGGATTTGATTTGTCTCCTTTGCCTGCTGTAACAGTTCCAAATGGGGCAGCTTACATCTTATATACACTAGCTTCTGTAGGCGAGAGTCAGTCTGTTTCCTTGCCTTCCCAGCTTCTAGAAGCTGCCTCCAGCTTTTGGTTCATGGTCCTTCCTTTATATTTAGAGTCGATGATGTCACCTCTGCCAACCTCCACCCCCATCTTACCACAGCTGGAAATGGTTCTCTAATTTGAAGAGCTCATGTGACTAGATCGGGCCCACCTGCACAATTCAAAGCTAAGCATATGGTTTCAAGGCCCTGAACTAATCCCACCCGCAAGGCCCTTTTCACTATGCAAAGTTAAACACAGGTACTGTGAGGTCATGGCAGCATGGTTCGCAGCCATGGGAATCCTAGGGCTTAGGAGACCAACAACTGAATACTACATAAAAAAACATAGATTCAAGGAGATATCTTTGAGACTACCAAGGAAACTTGAACGTGGGATTATATGACATAAATGTTTATCTTTAGTATTGTTTGGTGTGAAATCACAGGATGTTATTCTAGGATTCCCATACCAAAAATAAGAAAAAACAATAAGAAGCCAGTGAACCTGAAAATGTAAGAAAAACTTGAAAGGAGCATGGAGAGAGAAGGGGGAGAGAAGGAGGGAAGGAGGGAGGGAGGAAGATATATAGATAGATAGAGAGAGAGAGAGAGAGAGAGAGAGAGAGAGAGAGAGAGAGAGACTGTTGTGTTTCTGTGAAGACACAGTGACCAAGGCAACTCTTACACAAGTAGACTTAAATGGAGGTTGGCTCACAATCTCAGAGGGTCAGTCCATGCTCATCATGGTGAGCACTGGGCAGGTGTGTGCTGGAGCAGTAGCTGTGAGCTTTACATCCTGAGCCACAGGCAGCAGGCAGAGACAGACGAGCAGACTGGGCCTGACCCCGCCTCCAGTGACACACCTACAAGGCCTCATTTCCTAATTCTTCCCAAGCAGTCCACTATTTTGAGAATGAGGGTCATTCTCATTCAAGCCACCACAAATATGTACATACATGTGCATGTACACACACACACACAAAGAGAGAAAGCAAAAGAAAGAAAAATGTGTAGTTCATACTCTTATTTATTTAAATATCACTACTTAAATGGAAGTTAAGGGCTCCAATTTTCAGATAATGAGCCAGTAATCTGCATATGGATACAAAGGTGATCCATAGTAGAGCTGGCCTAGACAGGATAGGCATTATGTTAATTACTTTTCCATCACTGTAACAACTTATGAACAATCAACCTGGAAGGAGAGGTCCATCTGGGGCCACAGTTTGGGTCTTTCAGTCCATAACTCATTAGCCCTGATGGTTGGGGCCTGTGGTCAAGCACCATATCATAGCAGGAGCACAGGTTAGACCCAAACTTCTCACCTTATAGCCAAGAAACAAAAAGGAAGAGGAGAAATAGGTCCCATAGTCCCTGTGGGGACATGTCCTGAAATGACATAAGGTCCTCCCACTAGGGAGTGGGTGTGGTGGCTTGCAGATTCCTGAGATGCCCTTTTACAAAGGGGACTTTACAGAGCCAACCGTGATAGCAAATACTTTTGCTCCCAGCACTAAGGGAAGCAGAGACAGGTGAGTTCAAGGCCAGCCTGGTCTACATAGTGAGTTTCAGGCCAGCCAGAGCTACAGAGTGAGACCCTGTCTCAAAGAATAACAAATGAACAAAACAAAAACAAAAACAAACAAAAGATCAAAGGGGACTTTGTATTGAATAATCAAATCAAGACAAAACAAGAATAGTGCTTGGAAAACAAAGAGTGTAGTAGAGGAAACCATGGCCGTGTGGACATCGCCTGTTACTCAGGAGTGCTCAGAACACATGAAATACACTCCTCAATCAGTCAGTTCTGTGCCAGGCTCGGCTCTGCACTGTCCGGGCCACAGCTACATGGGACTCCCCATTCCAATGTCCTAACCACAAGAATATAGGTGCTGGCGAAGCCTCTACTTTAAATGCTTGTCTTTGAAGAAATTTCCCAAATTCTAGAGTCTAAACACCTGTTTTAGGAGACTATTGAAAATCTGCGTGGCTCAGATCACCTACCCTTTAATTATTTTTTTCCATAACAGGTAATTTTCACCTTAGCAAGCAGACATTCTTTTTCTCTAAGGGCAAGCCATCTTATAAGGTGGCAATTTTATGGAAATTACCTGAACTAATAGCTTTGGGGAAACAGGAATGCGAATCCCAGGCTAGAGTGAAATTGTGGGCCGGCAGGGCAGCGAGTACTCACCTGCAGCTCAGTGTAATCCCTTCTCATGTAGCAGTCACATCTGAAAAGGAGCTGGCTGAAGGGCCTACCTCAGTGTGACAGGACCAGGGACACAAGTCTGTTGACATGTCAACAGACATAGTCTGTAAGGCAGACCTTTTGAAGGAAGGAAGGCTGCTAGGCAGGCTATATGCTAGTGAAGGAAGCTCTGGTCTGTTTGTTTGTTTGTTTGTTTGTCCCACTTATTCAGATGAAAAGTTTGGAGAGTCTTCCCCCCCCTCCCCGCCCCCCACCCATGGTGTTTGCTTTTAAAAAGCTATCATTTCCTTCTGACAGGGGCCTGATTTAATTAACTGTGGGCTCTCTGAGGAATCCAGCGGCTAGCTCTGCCCCCTCCCCACCCCGACCCTGGCCAAGAGCTTACCATGAACAGGCACTTTGGGGGCGAGAAAGCAAAACAAAACAAACCCTGAATGCTTACTTGAATATGAAGGCCGCATTTGGGTGTGTGGTTACCGTTGACTTTGATAGAAGCAGCCTGTTTCTGGGAATTGGGATGTGAGCTGGTGGGAAAACGTGACGGAAGCAAAGGGAATGAAAGGATCCATCCGGGCGTCTTGTTCAAAGCAGCACGGAGGGCTGCTGTGCAGAAGGGATGAATTCAAAGTCACGTTTTTGCTAATAAAGGCCATTGTCGTCTCTCAGAAAGTTACCCAATGCTGCTGCCTTGTCATTACGTGCTAGTCCCTGGAGAAGGAAGCAGGAAGAATAAGTGCTGGTGTCAACAAGATTTGCTGACTGCTAATTGCCAAGGGGAGAGTTAAAGATAGCAAACAGGACTGGAAAGATGCATCTCCAACCTGGTTTTGTGCATGTGCTGCTGAGTGTGTACATAGATGCTCTCTCTCTCTCTCTCTCTCTCTCTCTCTCTCTCTCTCTCTCTCTCTCTCACACACACACACACACACACACACACACACACACACACACACACGTCCAGCAAGTAGGCATGGAAAATAATCTCACTGGCATCGTATTTCCGCCATTGCTATAACAACAACCAAAACAAGGGACACATGAAATGGTAGCGACAGCTATTCTAGGGCTGTGGGGCTTTGCTCACAAAACAGTTGTAAAGCCATTTGGGAACCAAAATATGTCTGTGTATCTATGCAGATGCTTTCCTCAAAAGAAAACACACACATCCACGCACCGCCACATACTCACTACTCACGTCCTTCCCCCACCTACTCCCTATTCCCTCTCCTCCATCACCCCTCAGCACACGCGCGCGCACACAAGTTGAAAAGACAAGAATGAACTGGGGTAGCAACCCCTCAGATGTTTGTTTCTAGTCCCTTCTGTTCTTTAAGTCACAGAGCAGGTTTGCTGACATAAAGCTGGGGTTTGAGAGTGTAGCTGGGAGGTTGCAGTCCACCTCCATTAGATGCTCAGGATGTTTGCTTTGATTTCCTAGGAAAACATTTTCTGACCTTGGAAATGAAATCATTGAGTTGTCTATTTGTTTATGGCCAAAGACTTCTGGAGGGCCCCGGTCCGGTCCTTCTGTTAGTGTATCTTTGAAATTCTGGAATCCGCAGTGAGTGGGAAGTTACCCAGCTTGGGCTAGCATCATTCAGGATGTGCCTCATTAAGGACCCAGAGTGGATTCTTCCCACGACTCCCCAAGATGAGTTTACTTGTATCACATAGCAAATCATTCCTGCTGAGAGGGTGGGCTGCGGACGGTGGGGGTGGGGGCAGGACATCTTTGTTATCTGTTTACTCTCAGGGAGGAGACAGTTTAGAGCTTGCCTCTTCATCAAGCTTGATGATGAAGCCCAAATAAGAGTGGTTTGCCTCACACCCATTTCAAAGTGTCCTTCAGTATTATGTATCATGCTTCTACTTGGAAAAATTTTAAAGCAGCTACTTCCATTAAGTTAACAATATCTTCAGTTGAAATTGTTCAAACGTAAGGATTTTGTTGCTTTTATCGCCCTCTAGACAAATTCGGGAAGTGTTTAAACACATTTTGTGGACTGCTCAATTTTACAATTTGCTCAGAGGGCCACATTATTACCTATTATTCTCTGAAGACATTGATCCGCTAGCAAAGGCTCATTTTGCTTACTGAGCTCAGCATGAAGCAGAGGCCATGTGGCTTTTCAGGCCCTGATCACGATCTGACGTTGGAGCTGTTTGGCTGTAAAATCAGCAGCTCACTAGCCTATCTCCTCCCATGGATTTCTTTAAACTGTAACTGCCCTTTCTTGGAAACGAGTGGATGATGAATTGGTCGGGTAGAATGAGACCTTGTGTGGTGACTGAGCCCTAGAGATGCCTCAGAGACAAGGTGATTGTGAGTTTGAGACCAATCTGGGGCTGGATTGCAAGTTTCGGGCTAGCCTGGGCTAAATGGTGAATCCCTAACTCAAAAGTAAACAAATAAATAAAACGAAGATGAGGATGATGGCAGGAAAGCCGTGCTCTGATTCCACGCATATGCAGGAAGCAGGAGCTTTGGTTCTGTAAGTGCCCTTAAGAAGAGGCACCTCCACTCGGCTGCCTCTGGCTTCCTGTGTGTCACAGTCAACCTTTGTCCAGTCCACTGTGTAACCCTGGCCTCTTACTGCTGCAGCATACTACACCCCACAAGCCCAGCAAAACCCCAAAGCTGCCCTCTCCCTCTTGCAGGCAATCACAGGTAAGAAATGAAAAGGTTGGTTGGTTTGTTCGTTTTTATGAAAAGAGAAGAAAGGAGTCCAGTGAAGGGAGTGAGATTTGTTACCTTCACAATGTTAAAAAATGGAGAATGAAGTCATCTCATTTGTGGTCCCTGGGTAATCCTAAGTGAGAAAATAAGGACTATCCTGTAGTGTGAATGATAACAGAAATGTCATGTGTGGCTTTGGAAAGGAACCTAGGGACTGCAAGAGGACTGTGGGACACCTACAGGATAACACATTTCTTTCCTAGTAATTGGAAATAAGTTTGTGCTCAGCATAGGCAAATACTGTGAGAAGCAAGGGAGAGAATCGGCACAGCAAAGGAGGTCAAAGGATGCTGGTGTTGAGTGTAGTGATGCTCACTGTGGGGTGCTGGGTGTGAGCAGTTTAAAGTGCAGAGTAAATGCAGTGGTGTGGCTAAGAACTTGGTTTGGGTTCAAATATCTGCCCTGGCACTTACTGGCTGAGTGACCTGAAGCAGGTTACTGAATTCTTTGGGCCTCTGTTTGCTCATAGGTAAGGCCAACTTTGTGGCTATGATAAGACCTGAGGTCATGCAGGTAAAAGGCTCCATCCAATGACTGTAGCCTAATGATGTTCCTCAAATGGCAGCTACAACTGATTACACAGGTTAAGATAAATTGTCACCTTTGCCCTCCGTAAATTATCAAGAAATCCTCTCATACCTATAAGCTATTGTATTCCCGCTTATCAGTAAGCCGTAGGCTGCATGAGCTCATTAGATGAGATAAGAGTGTTACTCGGAAGCCGTGGAGCGTACCTGTGGAGGCAAACAGTCACACATGAGCTCGGGAAGACCGTTCATGGCATGGATCGAAAGAGCGTGCTGTCATTCCAGCCTGCTGGACATTCCTGAAGTGATGACAGGGTGCAGAAGACCTACATGACACAAGGATAACATCATCTGGAAGATTTCGCAAGTGCTGAAACACTAAACCCGCTTCCCCAAGCCCTGGCCTTCATCTCAGTTGTAGCTCTTTTCCGATGCCTTGAGATCCCGATGCTTTGAGAAGCAGTTCACATGGTTCCTGGGTCCAGACAACACGGCGTCAAGTGTTACCAGGGCAAACAGTGAAAATGGACTAGAGCTAGCCTACATATAATTGTTTTCATGAGAGTGGGGTAGAACACACCACTAGCATGGTGAGGCCCAGGATTTTTTCCCAACACTGACCAAAATAGAAGTATAGAGATTGGTATTGTCATGCTGTGCTGGTCTTGAGAGCAGAGCAGGAGCAAGAAGCTCGACACTCTTACGACTTTCATATAGCAAGATCACATTGAACATTTACATTTCCTGGCATGCAACGGACTGTCTATCATCTATTCGGAGGAAACGATAAAAATTAGCATTCTTGACAGTAATGTACCTAATTGTCAGGTCGGAGCAAGGTAGCTGATCTTTTGCTCCAAGTTCTTGCATCTGCAATGACCTCTGCATTCATCAGACCCACCTACAAAATCGTGGTGTTTTAGAGTCGGCATGAGTTTGTCTGTGGAGTGTGGCAGTGTCAGCCTGCTTCCCCTGCTCCTTGTGCATGCAGGAGACAGAACAAAGCTCCATGGAGGGCACATACCCACAGGACTCTGCTTAGCATAGCCACCCAGCACCTCAGGACTACCTGCGGTCCCTAAGGTCTCCCAGACCACCCGAACAATGGTCCGATTCCTCTATAAATGGCTCCATCCCAGAGGCGGGAGAACTGCCCACATCTGAGTCTCTGGAGTGTGAGTTTAAGCTTGGAAAGCAGCCACATATCAGTAACTCCAAGCACAACAAGGAAAGTAAATGATGAAGGTGAATCACTCTATGGAGGTGGGGCCTCGAACTCATGATGATGTGTGCTCATCTGACCCACAGTGCCTCTGAGGGGGAAATGTGGAAGTTCCTGAAGAAGCACCTTCCTCCTGCTGCTGCAGGAAGCACAGCCTCTCCTGCGGCAGGTGGGAAAGTGCCTTAGTTTTATTGCTGTAAAGAGACACCGTGACCAGGGCAACTTTCATGAAGGAAAACCTTTCATTGGGGCTGGCTTACAGTTTCGGAGGTTTAGTCCATTGTCATCATGGTGGGAAGGAGGGCAGTGTGCAGGCAGACATGGTGCTGGAGAAGCAGCTGAGAGTGCCGCATCTTAATCTGCAGGCAGAAGGAGGAGACTGTGTGCCACACTGGGCATAGCTTGAACATAGGAGACCTCAAAGCCTGCCTTCACAATAAATAACTTGCTTCTTCCAACAAGGCCATACCTACTCCAACAAGACCACACTCACCTCCTACTAGTGTCACTCCTTATGGGCCAAGCATTCAAACACATGGGTCTATGGGAGCCATACCTGTTCAAACCACCACAGACATATACACCAAACTCTTAAAAAGTAACATAGTTTAGCTGGGCATGATGGTAAACACCCATAAACCCAGCACATGGGAGTTAGAAATAGGAAGAATAAAACATTCAAAGTAGACCATAGTTATATTACAAGTTTGAAGGCCAGCCAGAGATATCAAAGACCTCATCTCAAACAAACAAAGATAAAACAAAAACACAACAATAACAAAACCCACATCATTTTAGGCATAAAATAGTCTAAGAATTTATAATATAGAAATTGTTGAAATGATACCCAGTTATTTTACTAGAAGGAAGCCTGGTAAAGAGATAAAAGCATCTGAAACCAAATAATAATAATAATAATAATAATAATAATAATAATAATAATAATAATAATAATAATAATTATATATACACACACACAAACAAACAACAAAACTCAAAAGGTTGAATGTGTCTATTTATATTATTTATACATACTTTTATATACATATATATATATAATAGTCAAAGAAAAAGAGGCTATCAATTTGAGAGGTGGGGCACCAAAGGAGATAGAGGGAAGGGACTGGAGAGAGTAAATAAAGAAGGAAAGTTGCTGGGCATGGTGGCACACACCTTTAATCCCAGCACTTGGGAGGCAGAGGCAGGCAGATCTCTGTGAGTTCGAGGCCAGCCTGGTCTACATAGTGAGTCCAGGATAGCCAAGGCTACACAGAGAAACCCTGTCTCAAAAAACAAAACAACAACAACAAAAAAACCAAAACAAAACAAAAAAGTAAAGTGATGTAATTATATTTAAATTCAAAATGTATTAAAAATTTTTATAGGAAAAATGAGAACTGGCCTAACTTGAGAAGTTAGCCCATACAGAAAGGCTTATAAACATGAGGCTACTGAAAGACTTTTTGAATGGAAAACTGCCTGTTTTGATTGCATATTGAAATTGTGGCTTACAAAGCAAAAGAGAAAGACTAAGAAGAAGGGAAACAAATAATTAAAATTTTAATATTATATTAAAATTAAATTTCTAATGTTAAAACCTTCACAGGCCTTTATAGCAGTTTTATTCACAGTCTCCCCAAACTGGAGACAATCAAAGTGACTCTCAAGAGTGAAAGGGTAAAATCAACTGTGGTATATGCATGCATGGAATATCATCCAGCTATAAAGAGACATAAACGTTGGAAAGACAGAGAAGAGCCTGAAACAGTTTGCAGAGTAGAGTGTTTCAACCTCGTGACATTCTGGAAAAGGTGAAGTTACTGAGGCAGGGGGAAAATGTGGAAGCTGTCAAGGATTGAGAGAAAGACAGAAATAAATGGGCGGGTCTCAGGCCTTTCAGAACGGTGTAACTCCGCAGTGTAATACTGCAATGGTGAATACATGTCCTTACGCATTAATCAAAACTCACAGAAAACCAGTCATGATGGTGCATGCTCACCTGTAATGCCAGCATTGTTGGATATAGGCAAGAAAATCAGAAGTTCAAGGTCATCCTTGGCTACCTAGGGAGTTTGAGACTAGCCTAGTCTATATGAGTGCCCCACCCCCTGCCCCGCCACTGCCAAACACCCTCCTCCATTTCAAAAAATAAAATAAAGAGGAATCCTAGTATGGATTTCCTGATAGGAACCTTAGGTGATACATTGCTATTTGCTGATCAGTTCAAGCAGACATCCCATGGTAATACAAGACATCATAGTGACCGACAGGGATGGAGGGAGGAGTGTGGGAGCTGTGTACGTTCCCTGCTCAGTTCTTGTAAACCTAGAATTGTGCTCCACTCCAAGAAAACCTGGTCCATTAATTTAAAATTAACCCATCCCAAATCCTTTGTACATAAAGAAATTTCAAAGAGGCCGTGCCTTGTCAGCTCTTGGGGAACCTGCATGAGCGAGCTCTGTTTTCAAAGGCAGCTGAGGAAACCCAGATGCCCCAAGCATGAAGCAGCAGGCTTCACCAGGGTTCAGACATCACGGACTGCTGACACCTACCTCAGACTCAACAAAACCCTTCTAATGGAGTTTAGGAGGTGGGACAGGGGTGGGATTGGGGGAGGGGAAGAAGACCCAAATTCTTACTCAAAGAATGAACAATTTGGAACACGCACAAGAGTGTCAACAAGTTATGTAGATCTTATCCACGCTGCATTTTTGGGTGCCTCCCAGCAATCCAGCCAGGCTCCACCAGCCTGTCAACACCAAAGCATCCCACGCCTGCGCTGGCCTCTCAACACCTCTGCAGGCTCTGCTGGGCCAGTATTGCCTCCCCAGAGCCCACAGGAGCTGGGAGTCTGACTTTCCTTCTCCTCTCATGGTACCCTGAACTCTGGTACATGGATCCCGCTCCCTATTGTGTGGCTTGGTTGGCATTCCATGCCTGTTAATTTTGTAAAGAGAACTGAAGGTAGAAAATCCAATGTTCTCACATCTCAAGAGAGAGAGAAAGAGTGTGTGTGTTCACTGTTTCAGCCATTGAAGGGGAAGTTACGTTAAGTCACCATGCACAAAGCACTTCAAGCTTCTGTATTTGCAGATGGAACTTCATGGTCTTTCAAAGATATGAATGAGGACAGGGGAGGGGGCACCCCATTGAGTTCTTTTCCCCATCCCCTGACAACAGCCAGAGAGTACTGGAGCTCTGGGTACAAGAGCACGAGCGAGCACGTCCACACGCACACTCGCACACATGGACAGACATATGCATCTAGTGCACTTGTGCCCTGCTCCACAATAACGCAAACTTTCAGGTGTAATTTTGCTTGAGAACGTTTAAAAGCACTGGTGAAAATGATAGCCTTTGTATCTTGGTTTTTCTTTTGGAATCATCTGTTCATTTTGTGGAAATCAGCGAATGGCTCTCCTTGTCTGTTTTCACTTTTAGGCAGCGTTAAGTGCCTTGAAACAGTTTTCCGAACAAGGACTGGAACCGATCGAAGGGGCAGTGAATGTTGAAAAGGGTTCTCTTGAAAAGTGAGTATGTCCTTAGTCAGTGTTGTTGCTTTTGTATCTATACGAAAGATGAGATGTGGTAACTGTATCGTTAAAAGAAATCCAGACAATGGTGTCTGAGTTTTACAAAATTCTTTATACCTCATTAAATACAGATGGAGGAAACCATATATATGTATATATACATACACATATATATATGTTCATAATCAACTTTTCTAAAATGCTCATGGACATTCTAACCTGTGAGTTGGCCATTGTCTCTGCATTTTCATGCCATGGTGGGGGCAACCCTGACAATCTTGCTGAGTGCAAACAGCTACAGAACTCACAGAGGACTGTGTTCATTGCATATGTCAAAGATTCTCTCATCAGCTCGGTTTCTAAGCCAAAAAAAAAAAAATTGCACTCACATTTATTCTAAGTACAACTAAGAGAAAACAAAGCAGACTGAAAGCAGCCCCCACCACCCTTTCTTTTCCTTTTGTTGCATGGAACATTGGCACATTTTGCCACAGAAACAGGACTGCCAGGGACTATAGCAAACTTGCAAGTATAACCATTATTCCTGCAAGCCAGCTGTGGCTTTTTATGAGATTTGAACCTAAGGTGGTATGGAAAGGAGTGAGGTTTGGGTTTCTCTAGAGACCCAGTTTATAATAACAAAGTGAAAAGCCAGTTATATTTACAGTACAGAGTCCAAAGACTTTCAACACAATAATGATATAGCCAGTGCAATCTCAGAGCACACAGAGAAGATACCATCAGAATTAAAATTAAAACACAGAACCTGGGGAGGAAAAAGCAGATATGTTGATCCTACAGCTAAATGAACATACAAAAGAAAACACACACACACACACACACACACACACACACACACACACACACACACACACACCACACACCCCACAAAACAAAACCAGCATTTGGTCATTTTCATTAAAAGATGAGAAGTACGCATTTGGTAAACAGACATGGCATTTCAGGTTGTCTATAGACTGGCAACCATTTATAAGCTAATTTAATCAAAACCATTTCCACATGATCTCATCAGCAGACTATCTGAGCATAAATATTGTTGTTTCCCTTTAAAATGTCACTTTTGTGGTGACCTTTGAATCTTGTGTGCCATCTGCTAATAAACATGTCTGAAGATGTGCAGCCCAGAGCTCAGCTCTTGTTAATGTATTAATCTTTCAGACAAGCCAAGCATCTGCGCGAGAAAGCGGACAATAACCAGGCGAGCCCGGGCTCCATCACTCAGGACTGCAAGAAATCAAAGCCGGCCGTCTAGCAAGTCCCAGAACCCACGGCTGCCACCGCGTCCTTATAAACCTGTCAGCACGCATGAGGGTGTCTGTGTTCAGGGAAATGAATGACTAATACCATTATCTGAGTCTTATGTGAAGACAACACTGTTCTAACACAAGAGATAATGTACACGGTACTGTTTATTCAACCAGGGGGGAAAATAAAACTTTGAGCATTTCCCTTGGAACCTGAGATCAGGTCATAACTCATTTGCCCAGAGGCAGCAGAAATCTGATCCCACTACTGAAGCTTAAAAACAACCATTAATGAAAAGTGTTAGAAACAAAGCTAAAGTTTTCAAATGATTCATAGAGAAGTTGGGTTTGGTTCTGTCCTTATGATTGTTTTGTCGTGGCGATTGTATTGTTATAATCTCTCTCTTGTTTGAAATAATGCTTGACAGTTCAGAAATTAACCAATGATGTGCTGTGAAATGTGATGGTTGTCTTCATATATAGTCTCACAGTTTCTCTTTTTATGCAGATATTTGTAACCTTCATCTTGAAAACACACACACACTCACACACTCACACACACACACACAGACACACACATTACGGTGCATTGCACAAAGCTGTATGCAAATGGCTATGTTTTAAATCAGGTCAGATAATTGATTTGCAATATAAATAATACTAGGAACAAGTAGTTTCCATATATTTCAGGACTTTTAAAATGACAAAATGAAACAAAACCGAGCAGTTGTGGGTTTTGTGCTACGTGATGCCATTAGCCACCGAGGGGGCGTCTTGCCTCTGCACATCCGCTCTGGGAGGCCACTCTGTCATGGAAGTTGTGCCCACCTCCATCCGTGTGTTGTAGCCACTCACTGTTTGTATCAAGTGTCTTTAGTAACTGCCTCTGGACTTGGGACAGTGAGTAAGGTCAAAATAAATACTGTACATGGTGGGTAAGGGAAAGCCTGTTGGAGAAGCGTCTAGCCAACCACGCTCTGGACCAGCATGTTTGGAATCCAGCGTGGGGCAAATGCAGTAAAGATTTGGTCACTTTCTGTATGAATTGTTTTTATTTCGTCCTCTTCCTCCTGCCTTTTAAATGTCAGCGCTCTGAAACCTGTGGGGAAGGTCACCACCCAGCCTTCACTGTCCTGCCCAGCCATGGAATCAAAAGTGGCTGTCTCTGTGAAACTGCAGGCGGCCTGCTGGGTGACTGGGATCTGACTAGGACCTGGTCTAGCCAGCCACTGTCACCTCATTGTTCAGGCTTTCTCCTTATTGGTTTGCAAACATTGTGCAATGAGAAAACACTATATGGTCTCACTGCTCTGCCCAACCTGACAATAGCAGTAGAATTATGTAAGGTTTCACAAGCAAAACCATACACATCATGATCTGGCTGACTCACACGCGACTGGAGGATAAACAAACAGCACCATAAGGAAGTAACTCCAGGCTTATAATGGTTCCCATGTGGGGAAGTCTGCCGGTGTTGGGAGGGCTGGGTGCCCTTGGAGGAAGTAGGCTTGGTTACATAAGGCTGGGTCCTGGTGAAAAGAACAACACTGTCTGTAAGGTGTTTGCTTGGGCACAGTTCTGCTGCCTAATCAAGGACGCAGGTGTCCCTAACTCATTCCCTTGGCAGGAGGCAGGCTCTTGCTCCGCCTAGGATTCAGCCACCTAAGGCTTCTTCTGCACCTGGATGAGGTGAGAGCCACTTCCTGCAGGACCACTGAAGCGATGCTGCAGTTTCCCCCAGTGCTGTAAACACCACATCCTTCTACAGCAACACTGAGCTGGGCAGGCCTGTGGGAAAACGGCAGTCTCTTGGGACACAGAAGTCCTCGGTTCTCACCACCCAGGTATCCGAAGTATTCAACCAGGGCTGTCTGACCAGCTGAATCACTTCCAAACCCACAGCGCAATGAGCATGGTGGGAGACTGGACAGTTGCATAGATTTAGGTTCCTCATCCCAAACCCTGCACCTCTATCTTCTAGAATGCCCAGGAAGACACTGGCGTGTTCCTGGAACAGTAATACTTCTGCATGTCTTCTGGTTTTTCTGCCTTTCTTTCTTTTTTCTCCCCCCCCCCCTTTTTTCCTGTTGAATTACCAATGCAAATGATGGGTGGTCTGCATCCCTGGCAAGGCCCACTGCAGTGCTCAGCTCCACAGCCCAATGTTATATATCATTAGAGGGGAAACCATTAAGTAGATTTATTGAAAGAATGTTTCTTCAGCACAAGGAGATCTTTTTGATGAAAAATGGAACTCATTATTCGTTAAAGGACACAGATTGACTTATCTTCTCTATCAATTACAGTGTCCGCTTTCAGCTTGTCTCAATCAGCACAGAGCTTTGTAGTCACTTCCTAGGGCTGAGGCCAATGTGCTTCATGAAAAAGGTTTGTTTTCACATTTTAATTGGAAATATAATAGTGCACTCTGGAACTCTGACCATCTTTTCCACTACCATTTGCCAGAGATCAATGGTGAGGCACCACCCATGGGGTCATGACAGGCATTCCTCCCCTTTCCCAGGGTGACCCCTCTAAGAAGCTGCCTGCCTGCCTTCTCCCCAGCACACACTCCACTTACGATCTTTTCCCCCCTTGGCGTTTCGTTTTGTGCACCATAGAGGGAAAGCAGACAGCCAAGAAATGTTAACCTCGGGGCCAGAGGTTGCCTCAGTCAGTAAAATGGCTCCCATGCAAGTGTAAAGACCTGAGTTCTGACCCAGCCCCCGCCCCCCAGCACCCGTGGAAAGGTTAGGTGGAGTGGCAAGCTTCTGTAACCCCCACCCCAGGGAGGCAGAGCCAGGCAGATGAAAAGAGCGCTCAGCAGGCCAGTCTAGCTAAATTGCTGAGCTCCCAGGTTCAATGAGAGACTTTGGCTCAAAACAAACAAACAAAGTGGAGAGCAATTGAAGATGACATCAATCTCTGGCCTCTGTGTGCAGATACCCACGTGAATGTGAACACACACACGGGGGGGGGGGGCGAGGGAGGAAGGGAGAGAGAGAGAGAGAGAGAGAGAGAGAGAGAGAGAGAGAGAGAGAGAGAGAGAGAGAGATGGGGGCCAGGGAATTATCTGGAGGCTTTCAAGTTTCAAGATGCCTTGGTGACTTTGGAAATGTGTCCAGACTGGTGTATAACTCCTGCTGGGTGTGAGTGAGGAGGGTAACTTCCTAGAGCTTGTTCTGTATCTTTTATTTTCCACGTTGGCCCTGAGCTCATGAGACTCCTCCTGAGCCTTGAGCTACCACCACTAGATTTCTAGTCGAGTCTTTTATCTCATATGCATGTCTTCCACTCCCCCCCCCATGCCCATTTACTAAAATGAAAGCTCATTAGCCTTACCAATCCTGTGCCTGTGTCCTGTGCCTGAAACAACACGTAACCGGTAAGTACTCAACATGGAAAGCTGGATCTGAATACAGTAAGCACTCAATAACCGTTGACTGGATGAATAACATGGAGATCTCTGCCTCAGTAGGATTCCTCCCCGACTGTGTGAGGGATGACTCGGACACAGAGGTCTGCCTACTTGCATAGAACCTCTTGCCTAAGAGATTAAACTTCTTGTTGTCTTAACATGTAACCTTGTTGAAGGCATTTAACAACCTCGACTTCCTGCTTTTCATCTAAAACCTGGGGATGGGAGTACGGAGGAGTATGCAGGGCGCTTGAGCATGCGCACATCTAAAACCTGGGCATGGGAGTACGGAGGAGTATGCAGGGCGCTTGAGCATGCGCACATCTAAAACCTGGGCATGAGAGTACGGAGGAGTATGCAGGGCGCTTGAGCATGCGCACATCTAAAACCTGGGCATGAGAGTACGGAGGAGTATGCAGGGCGCTTGAGCATGCGCACATGGGGCCTGAGTAGATAATTTAGGAGCTAAAGGCACTTCCCACCAAGTCCATCCTCAGTACCCACATGGTAGAAGGAGAGACCCGACTCCTGAAAGTTGTCCTCTGTCTTCTACTCATGCACTGTGTCAGGCGTATACGCATACATACTACAAATAAATCAACACAAGTGTGCACATGTAATAAGTAAACATTTCAGCCCATTAACGGATATTAGAGAAAGAACAGTAGCTTATTTACTTCCTCTAGAGATCTAATTTCAGACATTGAATATCTCATCTTCACACGCATAAGAGGACCCCCCCACACACACACAAGAAAATTGTAGCTCTAAACTTATCTTCCACAGTCACTCAAAATGTTGTCTCTAATAGTTATGAAATGCTCATCAAACACTTGAGAAGAAAATGGATCTCTTATGTCAGTTAATATTCTTCCCATTGTAGCTAGGAAAGGCAACTAAAGGCAGCAACGGGAGATTTGGGACCAAGCCAGAGAGTGTTTCACAGAACCTAAGGGCAGAAGTCCAGATGCCAAGTGCAGCCAGGAAGTAGAAAGCTAGGTGGAAACTAGGAAGTGCTCGTCTCTCTCAGTTCCCCCTTCTACCTCCCTAATGAGCCCTGGCTTCCGACATGCACGCATGGGAAAGCATGGCCAGTAACAGAATCCAAGTGCACAGACATCTGAAGAAACACCAGCTTTTTCTTTTGACTTCATTCCAGCGTCTTAGGAAGCCTCTGCCCCTGCCGGCTCAAGCTGGACCAGAAGCTTGCCCTTGGTTTACACTATGGGACTATGACTGTCCACCCCACCCCAAGTGAAATAGTCATCTGAGAAGACACAGCCCAACGGATAGCTGCCTCAGCTACCTGCCACATTTCCCAGGGAGGTAAGGCTCATTATAGTCAGGTGCCAGTCTTTACTCTCCAGGGAGTTGACATGAAGCTCAAATAAGTGAATAAGTCTCCCCAGTGTCACAGACAGCTTTTCAGTTTGTCAAGGCCATGGTGTTTTGCTTGGTTATGTTAAATCCTTTCCGTCTTTAGTTTCAAGGCTTTCATGAACCGCAAAAGTATCCCGAATGACTCACAAAACTGCCTAGAGCAAAAAAGAAAACTATTGTCGGGGATCGCAAATTAGCAATGTTTCAAACAAGCCTCCTTTCCCTCAGTGAGAGGAAAAATGAGGGGGTGGGGCGAGGCAGTAGCGAGGTCACCCATCCTGGCCTCTGCACATCAAGAGAAAGAAAGGTAGTTGCTCTGCCTTTGTTACCCTGAGAAGTTTTTATCTGAAGAGCTGGGTGGGGGACACACAAAAGCAATCTTGGTTTTATTTGTATTTATTTATTTATTGCAAACGTTGCTCAGAGGTATTCAGAGAAGGGGAGAGACTTGGCTGCTCGAGTGAGTAGGAGACCGACAATGGAAAGAATCCAAAATTTGGTTTGCAACCTGAAGTGGCTGCCTTGGAGAGGAACGAGGAAATGCCATGTTCTAGAGGAGGGTTCTGACGAGAACCAGCCTCAGGAATAAACAGTAAACAAAACAAACAACAAACAAACAAATCTCCCTTGTCCTCCTGAGCCTCCCCTAAACCTCCTATGAGGAGTCATTTTCCAGAAGGATCCTTTGCCGCTGGTCCTACCTCATTCTCTGAGCACAGAGCAAGGGATAAATAAGTTCCGCCTTCATCAGCTCAGTGTGATTTATGAGCACCCAACTTTGGCAAAGACCCAGACTGGGTGAAACCTCCAAAGAGAGCCTTGTCTCTGAACCGCTAAGAGTAGGAAGATCCGAGGTCAGTTGCTTCTGCTTCTGCAGTTGACCACATCTTGAACGCGGCATCTCCTCAGGATTAGCTCCACTACAGCCACTCTCTGTCTCAGACTGAGCGCCAGACCCTGGAAGTCTGATGAATATACCTGCCCCTCTATTACATTCTCAGCCTTTGCTAAATCCTATTATTTATTGAGCAACAAATACAAAGGATCCATCCTTGATGGAGAAGCAACCCAAATGAAGTCTAAAGTCCCTACCCCAATGTTTCCAACTGGGAAGATAAAATAGAAGCAAGATAAAGGGAGGAAATGCAAGACGCTAGAAACAGACACACTATGGAGAATGTGTTTCAGCTTCTGCTCTTACAGTGTTTGTGGGAGAATAAGTGGGGAGACACAGGCCAATAAACCACAATACCGAAAAAGACATTCTGCTCTTTAAGCCTGCTTTTCTTTAGGAGTGCTTGGCTTGGCCAACTGTAACTGAGATGCTGTAGGAATCCATTTCACCCCCCAGGGCTAAGTCCCTTCTGTGAACACCGAGGTCTTTTCAGCATTGGCCTCTCCATTGCCACCACCTCCAAACTAACTGGTCACAAGTTTCTTCTTCATGTGCCATCAAAGAAGTAGTTCTGGGTGCCAATAAGAGTTGGTGGTCTGATATAGAGGGGAAGCAGGTCCCCCTGGGTCATAGACCTAAGGGAGGGGAATAGGGTGAAAGCGGGAGGGAGGGAGGAATGGGAGGATACAAGTGATGGGATAACAACTGAGTTGTAAGCTGAATAAATTAATAAAATTAAAGTTAATTAAAAAAAAAAAAAGAGTTGGTGGTCTGGAGTACAAATCCTAGTACCCACATCAGGCAGCTCCACTGCCTGTAACTTCAACTCTTCTGATCTCTTCAGGCACCTGTACTCACTGCACAAACATACACATTCACATACACATAATAATAAAAATAAATAAATAAAAGAGTCAAGTTGGGAGTCTGGAGTCAAGAGTACTGGTGTATTCAATTCTTGGTTTTTCTGCTCAGTCCCTAGATGTGTAAAGTAAGCTTGACTCCTCCAAACCTCACTTTCTTCAGCTATAAAATCAGGGTAGCAGTGTGGTTATACAGATTGATTCTGTGAGTCAATGCACCTAAAGTGTTTGGAGCTCTATGCGGCACATAGTAAGCGCTCATAAACGTGACTTGTGATTGACCAAAAGACATCAATGAATTAATCAATAAGTATTGATCGACTAGTATGCACCCGAAATTAGAATTAGGTGCTCAGACAAGAAAAGACAGGGATGAACAGGCCCGGCACTATTTTTGTATCACATAATTTTGGTCTCTTAAACATAATCCTAAAACATTCACACAAATAGATAATACAAGTTGAATGTTCTCAAAGACCCAGGGCAGGGAGAGTTTTCAGAACACTCCACTGGGCCTCTCACACTTGAAAGAGAACCTCCCCATGTTTTCTCTACCTAGTCAAATGCCTATGGCTCCCAGGGCCCCTCTGATTGGTGTGAGACCAGCCCACAGGTGAGACAACTTTCCTTACAATTAGATCCCATGTTCTCCATACACCTGGCTTACCTCTTTTTCTAGGCCCCTGAAGGAGGCAAGAGAGGATGGTAAAACAAACAAACAAACAAACAATCAGTGGCCTAGGAAGGGATGCAGAGTTCCCAGAGTCTTGGAACATGCCTCTGAAATGTCAGGTCTGAGTTGGTCCTGGTGCTGCGAGTATATACCTACTTAGAAGGCAGAGGTGACAAACTTTAATGCTGCATACCCACATAGGGTAGAACAGGCCATCCAGGCTGCTATATTGGAGAGCTGGGCAAGCTGCGATGGGCTTAGTTCTGGCCTTACTGAGACTGACATACGTGTGGGACATTCAATAAAAGGTCTTCAACTTGGTAACAGAGGCTGGAGTGTCTGTGCCCAGGAGAAAGGGTAGTGCAAGCAATGGGCACCAGGAGGATGAGTGGTGACACTGCCTTACTAAACACCCCCCAAATCAGCAACTCTCAGCATGTGGGTCACAACCCCCTTTGGGAGGGGTCACGGACCAGATAGTTTGCATATTTCGTATTTACATTATGATTCATAAACAATAACCAAAGTTACAGTTGTGACAGCAGTGAAATAATTTTATGGTTGGGGGTCACCACAACATGAGAAATTGTATTAAAGAGTTCCAGCATTAGGAAGGTTGAGAACCACTGCCCTAGATGATTTCAGACTCAAGAAGAGCAAAGGGCAAAAGGGAAAAAGCCTTGGGAAGCACCGGGATTTAAGGGGTTGGCTGCAGAGGAAGGGACATGAGAAGGAATTTGAGCAGTAGGAAGAGGATGCCAGGAGAGGGTGGGATGACCAAAAATGGAGGGAGTGGCTGGAGAAGGTTGGAACACAGCCTATCAGGACCAGCATCAGAGGCCTTGGATCATGTTTTTTATTGTTCTTTTTTTTAAAGCATGCAAATTAACTGGCTATATTATGACATCCCATACACATAGATTACTGTATATTGCTCATGGTCACCAACCGCATCAACCGTCTCTATGTCACCATTCTCTACTTTGCAGGTCCCCTTCCTCCGCCTTAATGAAAATGGAAAGGAGATTCAAGGACAGCAGTCTGACTCTCCTTTTTGAAGAACTAAACAGTCCCAGCTCCATTGTCTTCTAAACACTGGATACACTGGCGAAGCAGATAGAGAGACTGCCACTGTGTACCTGTCTCCTCCAGATTGGACCTTTCTCTCTTGGAAGTAGTGGGGTGGCTCAGAAGGTTTAGGAAACTAACCAAAGCTGCTCTGAGGGAGGAGGGGAGAGGGCTTAGCTGATGAAGTGCCTCCTGCACAAACGTGAGTGCTTGAGTTCTAATTCTCAAGCTAGGAATGGTGGTACATATCCATAAGGCCAGCCTTGGCAGGAGTGGGTGACAGGAAGATCCTGGGAGCTCACTGACTGGGTTCAATGAGTGACCGTATATACGTAAAGAGTGACAAAGAAAGACATTCGACATCAATCTTGCCACCCCACAAGCACACAAGTGTGTAAACACAACACACACAAACACGCCGCAGTGACGTGATGCAGGAAGTTCACAGCAGCTGTAAAAACCACCAGGCTCCCCTTTGAGGTTAAACGGTAGACGATTGCCTGGGGGCTGAGGGTACTCTGTGTTGGAGCTGGGGCAGGGATGGAGCTTTTATGCGTGCAAGGTGGGCTTTTGGTCAATGCAGATGCTGGAGTCACCCATTCTCCCTAACCCTGATCCTGTAGGTAACACCAATAATTCAATTGGTCCACCAGGTTGGAGTTGGATAGAATTGTTCCTTTGAGATGTCATCAATGCCCTTTCTGGGGTGAATAAATGTTCACATCGCCCCAGTAAAAGTTACACAACTTCTACCATGTCTGGGTATGTAAGTAACATACGTCTGGACTGTAAGTAGACGAAGCTGCCTGCCCCTTGCCACCCAGAGATGGTGCCTGTTCCGGCTTTGTCAGTGACACAGAAAGGGCTCACGTGCCCAGGGACCTGACAATGAGCAACTCCTCCCCAAAGGCCCTCCAGAGATGGCAACTGCTACTGAGCACTGGGACACCAGCCTGTAGGCGACATCCTTGGAGGTGCTCTGAGGTGCAGAGCCTTTTCATCTTGACACTAAGCCCTGCTTTGCTCTAGGTGGACTCTGGTTTTAGCTCTGCCTTAGTTGCTTGCTGAGGAGAGTTTCTGCTACAAGGAAAGCGTCATGAGCAGGAAGCAGACATTTTACCAGAAGTAAGCTTACCTAGGGATGCCTGGCAAGAGCTGGGTGGGCCATGGGTTGCGTTTTGTGTGGGTTAGGCTAATATGGGAGCTCCACGTTACGCTATTATGGTGTGCTAAGGTTTGTTAAAAAGGATCTCTCTCCACATTATGAACTCTTCCCCCCCCTTCCTTTTAATCTGGGCTGGTGTTGTAACTGCTAAGTTAGTAGACTCCTGTGGGAGGCACATGCCAGTTCCAGGTCTTCCGATTTCCTGTTGAGTCTCTCAGCACTCAGACACCATTCTGGGAGGAGCCTGAGCCACACCACGTGTAGGCCCTTAGTTCTGCGACCTCAGCTGTGGTCCAAACTCACAATCAGCATCAATGGCTCCTGGTGTGAGTGGGCCATCCTGGGTGTTCCAGCCCCGCCGCCCCAAAAAAACTCTTCTAACAATCTCAGACGCAGCCGTTATCACAAGGAGTACGGACCTGCCGAGCTCCGTCGGCCCACGGGCTGTGAGGAATATTATCCACCTCTGCTGTTCCTGGTGTAGCAACTCTGGGTGGTTTGTTACATAACAGTGGATAGCCAGAACTATTTTCATTCATGTTTTCCACACCAACTTTAACCTAACTGCTGGAGTAACTGACACACACATACAAACCTTAAGTTACCCACCTACTTCGTCTCAGTGGTGAGGACCGCTTCCCATGACCCATTTCAGTTCCGTTTTGAAGTTCCGTTTGCCTTGGCCCCCTTACAAGTGCACGCTGGGGAGACCTCAGGTGTTTGGCCGAGGCAGTGGGGAACTGGGGAAATTCCCCAGGGGAGGAGAACCTTTGCCAAGTGAGCTGTGAGAGCCTCCTAGACTAGACCCATTTCCACATAGACAGTTGAACACAGAAGTCATTTCTTCTCCAGTCTGCATGAAAGAAGGCCAAAAGCTAAGGCAGCTCTGATAGCTGTGTTCCTGTCCTTCCTTACTCTGAGGGCCAGTTTTAGTGACGTGGTGTGATGCTTGATCATAATAACTATTTGCGCGCGCGCGCGCGCGTGTGTGTGTGTGTGTGTGTGTGCAGTGTGTGTGCTCATTCAGTTGTGTGCTTATGTGAATCTGGGAACACAGGACATGGAATGTGTCTGCAGGTCAGGAGGCCACCTTGTTTTTCAGTCTCCATCTTTCATCTTGTTTAAGACAGGACCTGATGATCTTTTCCACTGGAGACACCAGGCTAGCTTTGCCGTGAACTTCTGGGCAGTCTCCTGTTTCTGCTTTTTATGTCCTGTTTGTGCCTGAGCTCACAGATGCTGGCACCACTTACTTGGCTTTAAAACAAAACAAAATGATATATTAATTTTTATTCATGTGTGTCTGTGTCTATGTGAGTGCACGTGCCAGAAGAGGGCACCAGATCTTCTGGAGCTGCAGTTCCAGGCAGTTGTGAGTTGCCTGAAGTGTGCTAGGAACTGAAGCGAGTTCCTCTAAAAGTGAAGCAAGTGTTTTTCACTTCAGGCCATCTCTCCAGCTCCTCACTCAGCTTTTCTGTGCCTCTGAGATGAAAACTCACCTTCTGCTTCACAGTTAGTGCTTTTGCCCACTGACCCATGTCCTCAGCACATGGAGATGGCGTTAAGTCTCCACAGCCCCCCTGTCACTGTGAGCCCTACTCAGCCTGTGACCTGCTCCACATACCCTCAAACCATCAAAAGTTTGCTTCTCTGGGGAAGGATCATCCATTGCTTCATATTCCAGACCCTCCTTCTTAGACCATGATTAGCAAACCCTGAAGTACCTTCCTCCTTGCCTCATTGGAATTAAAAAAAAAAAAAAAAAAAAAGGCGTGGTCCTAGGACTGGGGCTTTGAGGTACAGAGTGAGTGCTTCAGAAAATGTGGCTTGCCTACTCTGGCCCAAATTCTACCTTTAATAGTTAGTAAACATGCTCTTACACTCTTCAACAGAGTAAATTAACTTATGACAAGAGTAATTTGAGTATACCATTGTTATAACCCTTTGCATTTCAGACATAAAGGAGTTTCTAGTATAATGCTTGCATTGTTTTTTTTTTTTTTTTTTTTTTTATTGTCCAGATCGATAGCAGGAAGACACCATTCCTAGGAAAAACTAAAATTAAACAAGGTGATCTGTGGTGAGTTATTGTGTTATGGAATTCATTCCCCATCCAGGCTCAGATGACCTCATGACTTGTTCTTTGGGTTGGCAATGTCAGCCTAGCCTGCTAGATTGAAGTATTTCCTTGTACCTCAGACCCCCTGTCTAGTCAGTAATGAAGAACACCTTGTGTGTCTTGGCTGGCATGGGTTGTAGAGTCAGATACCCACGGTTGTCTGAGTTGGGAGCCCTGAGTTCAGCCATATGTCCCAAAGGGACAATCACTGATATTGTTCCTAGCACACTGTCACAGGGTAAAGGAAGTCAGATGGGAAAGTGTCCAGACTATGGCTTCTGCTTCTGGCATAGGGGTGTTTAGAATTGAGAGATGATTCGGACTTTAGGACTGTTACACTAACTGGAGAACAATGAGATTCCACGCCCCTCCCCCAACCCTCGGCTGTCAATTCTAGGCAATTCAAAAAGACCCAGGGTGGAGGGGGCTGGGGAGAGGGGGGGCCTCAAGACCCAATCTTCTGGGAATTCTCTCAGTGGAGCAGCCTCACGTAGCCTGAGGGTGGGAACAGCTTGCTTGGAGGACAGACCCTCAGATCCTTCTGATCCCGAGGTGACAAACAGGCTGACAGCAGACCAGCCATCAAGAAAGGAAAGCTGCTGCCCGCACTGAAGGCGGCTCCTTTTGACCCTGCAGGCTACAACAAATCACTCTCAAAGCCATGTCCTCTTTCTTCTAAGTGGGAGAGGGGACACGGTTCCCTACTTGACGCAGAGCCAAAGCCTCCAAAGGCTTGCAATGACCTGACCTCCAACCTCCAGGGCAGAGCCAGGCTTGCTGACTGTATGTCATTTGCTCTCCCTGAAATCCTCAAGCAAAACAGCTGTGAAAGATCTGTTGTCTCATTACAGACCATGGAAATGGACCCAAAGTGATGTTTGCTGCTAAAACCAATGGCCTTAATCACACCCCTCCCCCCAAATTTAACCATATCAGAAAGAACTACAGGAAACAATCACTACGAGCCTCGCTGAAAGGGTTATTTGTTTGTTTGTTTGCTTGCTTGCTTGCTTTTTGTTTTTCTCTTTTGAGCACTCTAGTCAGCTATACACGCTGACTGGCAAAGTGGCTCAGTATTGGGGCTGGTGCCTTTCAGCACTTCAAACACAGAAGTCTGTTTGGAGTGACTGTCCTCTGATCCAAGCACCTGCCATCTTGGGGCATTCAGCTGTGCTCCCATGTGAAAAGTCACCCCAACTGGATTTGTCGAAAGAAGGGTGGAGAGGTGCACCCAAGCGTGAAGCCACTCCTTAACACCTGTAGTATATAACTCTGGTTTATTGCCCATGGCCTTGGAGAAGGGTTAGAGTGTCTCAGCTAGGGAGAACTTGAGTGGAGGATACATCTAAAAAGCTATGGAGAAGCCCTTTTCCCTACTAGGTAAAGACTTTCTGGGGGCATCCTGTTATAGGGGAGGAACACCCACACCCCCTGGAAGTAACCCCTCACCTAAGCTCTCTAAGGAAATCCAATAGACTCAGTGGTTCCCCAGAATGAACTCTGGCTGCACTGAACCTCTTTCTGTCATTGGGGTGTCAGGAGAAGATGGGTGCTGCTTATGTCTCCTCTGGGGAGGGAATTTCAGCAACAACCTCTAAAATTTCTCCTTTTGACTAGTATTTAGAAAACCAATTTTTATTTAGCGAGAAATACTCACCAGGTAACTGCTATTGATAGGGTGACCAGCCATCTCTGCTTGCCTAGGGCTGAGAAGGATTCTGGGACACATGACTGTTAGCACTCAGACTGAAAACGGCAAGGGTAACGTAATAGTACAGTAATAGGTGGGAAAGCTACGTTCCCATAATCCCACACACAAGCTATACTGCAAACACAGACTGCCCAGCGAACCTGGCAAACTTAAGCAGTTCCTTTGTCACTGTCCACCGTGAATAACTAGGCCCACAGACCTAGCAGAGACCTTCTTGTGAGCTATGTCTACTAACGAAAACCTGACCACGTGCCAAGGACTGTAAGAGCGTGGGTTATCCACACTAAGAGCCTCCATTTCTTTTTAGAGTGTGTTCTGCCTGCGTTATATGACCTGGAAAATCACATCAAAGGGCTAATTCAGGAACTTGGCAATCCAAATGTGTTGCAAGAATGGTTGACAGATTTTCTCTTCCCTGAGGCCATCTGAGTATCTTTAAAGGACGCTGAGTCAGAGACCAGAATCTCTTAGTGGAGGGGGTTCCTGTGCTAAGTCTGGAAAAGACACATATTATAAAGAGTGGAGACACTTGCCTCTGCCCGAAGAAGATTTGTTTTACCAAGAAAGAATTCAAAAAAGCGTGAAGGAAAAGCGCACTCTCGTCACCGGAAAGCCCTTGGTGACGCCAGCCTGATGGGGCAGGGTGTTGCATGGACTAAGCTGCTGAAGATGGAATTTAACGATCATGTTGTTATAATTTAACCATCTTGATCAACTGCTGCTTTTCTAACTTTGAGAACGGTGAGAGCATTGAGCAGACAGCAAGGCGGTACGTCTTACATGTTGAGAAAATCACAGTGTAAGCATAATAGCTGGTGATCTCTAAGGCGTCCCCCATTCCACACGGCGGTTCTGTGACACAGCCACTGAGAACTCGGACAGAAGGATGAAATGGACCCTAGGGCCATTGTGAAGATGACAGTTTCAGTTTTCCGCAGCTAGAAGTTTAAAGGCGCTATAAAATTCTGCAGCCATGCCTGAGAGTTTGGGAGCGTTGTTTAGGGACCAAAACTCCTGTCTCCGAGAAGAGGAAAGAGGAGAGTCTATGAAAATGGAGGCCTTAGGGCCAATATAGGGTGAGCCCTGAGCCCCTGGGAGTCCAATTATATCTTCATCTTCCCTGGGCCACTCTGGGCCAGGGCAGTGGCCTATCTTTAGTTTTCTTGGCTGTGTCTGGTCACTAGTCTTGTCCTATGTGCGCATGTTCATTTAAACCTAACGTATTCTCCCACTGTCCCATCATGGTTTCAGGTGAGGTTCAAGGCTTGCTTCTGGCAAGAAGGCCTTCTCAATGCTCAGATGGCACCACCATATCCCCCATCTTGGAACACAGGCTGCCCCACTTGTCATCTGCTTAGTAGAGGACAGCTTCATGCCCAGGTGTTCTCATTTTTTATGGTCACTACATTAATGGACTGAAAACTCCCAGACAGAAATGCTTGTTTTCCATTTTCTGGGTATATCTATTCAGCCAGTTGCAGCCAAGCAGAACTCAATTGCGACTGCTAATATTTGAGGCAGAGTCTCACTCTATCGCTCAGGGTGGCTTTGAACTCACGATCCTCCAGCCTTAGGTTCCCAAGTGATGGTATTACAAGCAATGAGCCACCACAGTGATATCGTTCCACACAACAGTCAAAGCTCAGTGACACAGATATCCACTTACTGAGTGGCTTTGTCATTTCATACCTAAGTATTCACAGAGAAGTAAGAAAAATAAAATAACTATACAAGAATGTTCAGTTTACACACAACACACACACACACACACACACACACACACACACACACACACACACACCTGCCAAAACCAAACAAAGAAAAACCACTGAGAACAACCCATGTGCCCACAGGTAGAAGAATAGAAATATTCAAGGGAGTCTCATTTGGCAATAAATAGAATAAGTCCACCAAAACACTCAACATGGCGCTGCATCTCAAATCTACCATGTGAAGCCTTTCCCAAACCTGCAGATCTGCAGGATTTTATCTGCAGCAGGTAAACCTCAGAGCCATGCTGGCTTTTCTGAGTGAGGTGGAGACACTGACTGCGAAGGGGCTTCAGAAAACTCTTGCAGGATATGGCGATGTTCTACAGTTTGACAGGAATTTGCTTTACCCACAAGTATGCATTCCCCCAAGCTCTGCAGCTGTTTACCTAAGATTAGTGCATTTCACTGAAGACAAATGTTATCTTAAAAGGAAAACACCGTAATGGCTCTCAAATGTTAATAATGTGCATATTAAGGAGAACTGATTTCTACAACTACTTTGAAATACATTAGAAAAACAGTGCATTCAGGGGGGCTGAGCAGGTAAGTAAGTGTTGGGGGATTACAGACAACAGGCAAGCAAGCAAGCACAAACAAACACAAATTAGTTGGTATAGACAGCACCCTGGCCACTGGGCTGAACCTTAGGGCTGTTGTGGGCAGGCTGATGAAAAGGCCCTCTGACAAGGCTGTACCACAGTGGGTGGTATCGTTGGTGTCCTTGGAGGTGGTCAGGTTTCCAGGAAGCCTGGAAAGTGCCTAGTGTAGAAGGAGCTATGAGGTGTGCTGCCAGTGGGATGGACAGAATCCAGATGGAGGCTGGGCACCGAGGGGGCCAGAGGGTGGGCACCGAGGGGGCCCGGTAGGAGGCAGGGCCTGTCTGGGAGACTGGGGAACTGGGCAGTGGGGGGGGGGGGGGGGGGGGGGGGGGGGGGAAGGCAAGGAAGGCCGGCACAGTGTAAGCCTTTGATCTGTAGCCACTGCCCAAAGGGCTGCCCTATTCTTGGCACTGCCAGGTACAAAGGAATGTTCCCTGGATGACGGGCTAGCTGAGTTTCCTCAGTCCGGGTTCAAAGGAGCATCGTTTCTTAGGAAACACTGATAATGCAAACCACATCTAGCCCCGCTCCTCCTTTGATAGGGTAAGTGAGCTGGTAGATCAGAGAAGAGCCTCAGGTTCCACCCATCTGGATCTCAGCAGAAGTTGCAAACTGGCAGCCCTCAGGCGGGACCCAGCACACAGATGTGTTATGTGTTTTGTTTGGCCTCTCAAAGGGCTGTTTTTATAAGTTTAGTTCAGCGGCCAGATTTTTAAATCACATAAAATCTGGATGGTCTGCATTTTTTTCTTTCTTTCTTTCTTTTTTTCTTTTTCTTTTTGAACAACACGGGCCCTATGACAGGGCAGTTGGCAGCTGCCCGCTAGGGGCCTGGCCCTCATTCACTCCTGTCTCGCGGCTCCCTATGGCTGTGGGTGCCCCATCCTTGCATGCTATTGTCCTTTGTGGAGAAGGCAGCGGCCAGCTGCAGTCATACTAAGGGAGCCTCGTGCAGCAAATATGAAGCCCAGTGTTCAGTTCTAGGGACATAAGAGAGAACAAAACGACTTGGTTCCCCCCCCCCCCCCCACACACACACACAGGAATTTCTGGAGTGGAAAGTCAGAGGGAAAAAAAGAGAATCTTGATCATCAACTTGATGGGACTTGGAATTCCCAAAGAGACACACTTTTCGATGTGTCTGCGAAGGTGTTCTCAGAGAGGTTTAACAGAGCAGTGAGGTCCCGTCCTGAACTCGGCAGCACTTGCATGGGTTAAGGCCCAAGACTGCCTACAAAGAGAAAGCTGAGCAGCAGCAGCAGCCCTGCTCTCTGACTCTACCCACAAGTTGAGAACCACTGATTTAGAAGAAGTAAAGTCTTAGTAGGTATAAGAGAAGAAGAAACCCTGAAAATATGAAATATTGGGTGTTGTATTAATCATTTTTCTCACCGCTGTGACAAAATACCCACAAAAGCAACTTAGAAGAGGAAGGGCTTTTTTGTTTTTGTTTTGTTTTGTTTTGGCTTTTGTTTTTGTTTTTGTTTTCCCCAGACAGAGTTTCTCTGCACAGCCTGTCCTGGACTTGCTTTGTAGACCAGGCTAGCCTCGAACTCACAGAGATCCACCTGCCTCTGCTTCCCTGAGTGCTGGGATGCCAGGCATATGCCACTGCGCCCGATGAGGAAGGTTTGATTTTTTTTTTGGCTCCCAGTTTGAGGGTGTTGTCTATCACGGAGCGAAGAGGCTTCAGCAGAGACAGCTCTGTCTGTGGCAGCAGGACCCTGAGGCAACTGGTCACACAGTGCCCTCAGTCAGGTGCTTTGTCCTTTCCCCTTTTTATTCAGTCTGCATTCCCAGCCCAGGGAGGAGAGCGGTTGACAGTTAGCATTCAGGGTGGGCCTCCCTCCTCAGTCTGTGAACTGGAATAGACATTTGTTAACGTGGAAATAAGCCTGGACACACCCACAGGCTTACCTCCTTCTTGATTCCAAATCCAGCTAGGTTGACAATGAAAAGTAACCATTGCAGAAGTAAATTTGTAGAAGGAAGAAGACCAAGAATGTTCAGAATTATAGTTTGCTCTCAGCCTCTTTTAAAACACCACATGCTTTCATGCAAAACAACCCCTGTCTTTGGTCACGGGGTAAAACCAAAAACCATTTAGTACAAACAGAAAACTCTGTGAACCCCACAGATCTTGTACCGTCTTCCATAAGAGCTCCGTGTCCCAGCTAAATTTTCAACAGAGTGAATGGCATTGAACAAGAAAAAAACCCAGAGACTCCTCCCACGTCACTGGCTCACATTTTCCTTTTGAACCTCTGCTGTGCATGTGCTGTAGTCACTCTGGAAACCCCAAGCCTTCCAGAGGTTCTGCTTTCATTGCCCTGCACTGGGACCTGGGTGCCAAGGCTTGTAAAGCTCCCCCCAGAGGCTCTTAGGCGTAGCCTTGGTGGAGAACCTCTTCCTACAGCAGAAAGTCCTACAGTCAGGAAAGTCACAACAGCAGCGGCCATAAAACACAGACTCTTACAAATGTCATTTTCACTCAGCACCTAGAAAATGCACATTTCTGGGAGGGGTGCCCAGCGTTCTGCTTCTGGTTGTTCCAGGAGGCTCAGATGCTGACTGAAACCCCTTTGCCTCAGACTCTGCTTTTCGGTTTGAGATGCTCACACCAGATCCTTACCAGGTAAGCAGAAATTGCCTTTTGGGCATGTGAAGCAGAGAGCAATTCAGTGATGGGTGCACTACACACTTAAAATCAGATCGGTTGAAGTGACAGCATGGAGTCTTAGCTCCTACCCTGTGCCATGTCTTGAGTCTTGTCAACAGACAGTTCTGATAACGCTGGTACCCCAGATGTCTGAGAGGCCCAGAGAGTTAACAAGCCAAGCCTTCAAAGGCCAGATGGGAAATGGCTTTGCACCATTGCAACAGGAATGTAGCCACAGGCAATACATGAATGAGCAAGTATGCCTGTGTTCTAACAAAACCCAATTTACAAAAGCAGGCAAAGGGGCGATGAAGCTGGCTCACTTGGTAAGGTGCTTGCCCTGTGAGCATGAGCCCCCTAGTTCAGTCTTCAACACTGGTTATAAAGCCAGATGTGAGGCCAGTGCTTACATCTGTCTCAAAAAAAAAAAAAAAGTGACAGAGAAGGACACTTAACATTGACCTTTGTCCTCCACATTCACACACATGTGCATGCTCACCTGCACAAGCTCATGTACATACAGGAACACACACACACACACACACACACACACACACACAGAGTGGAGGGTTGGTGTTTGGAGTGGGAGAGCCCTGGACTGAGGCTCAGGCTGGCCAAGCTTCTGTTGAGTACTATCCACTCACTCTTCATAGGAATCAAGCCCAACCGCATAGTTGCTCAGTAAGACCTGGGTTTTAGCTGGGTGTGGTGGTGCAGGCCTGTAATCTCAGCACTCGGGGAGACAGAGGCAGTTTGAGGCCAGCCTGGTCTACAAAGCAAGTCCAGGATAGCCAAGGCTACACAGAAAAAACTCTGTCTTGAAAAACAGATAGATAGATAGATAGATAGATAGATAGATAGATAGATAGACAGACAGACAGATGTGGGTTTTAATTGTACCCCCAGAAAGCTGGGTGTTAGTGGCACACGCCTTTAATCCTGGCACACGCCTTTAATCCTAGCACTCTGGAGGCAGAGGCAGGCAGATCTCCATGAGTCCAGCCTGATCTATAGAGTGAGTGCAAGGACAGCTAAGGCTACACAGAGAAACCCTGTCTCAAGAACAACTACAAACAAAACAAAACAAAACAAGAACGTGTACCCCAGAGGCCATATACTAGTGGCCAATACGTCACTGGCCTGCTCAGTGGCAAGACGGAGGAAGCTTTAGGAGGTAGGGTCTGGTGACAGAAATTTAGGTCATTGTGGGAACACTCTTGAAGGGCACGCTGGGGCCTTGGCCTCTTCCTTTCTCTCCGCCCCCCCCCCAACCCCTGGCAAAAAGAGAAACCTTCCTCTGTAACATGCTCCCACCATGGACACGCCTCAGAACAGTAAGGCCAAGTAACCAGGAACCATGAACTCTGAAATAGTGAGCCCAAAGAAATTTTTCCCTCTTCAAAGTGACTTCCTCCAGTCTTTTGTCACAGTGACAGGAAGTTGACTACCACGTTGCCCCAGGGGTATAAGGTGGAGAGGGCTGAGACCGCTTAGACTCTAAGTAGTTAGAGCAAGTGGAGCTGCTTGCTAATCAGACCTAGCGGCAGGAGCTCCTGGGAACTACTTCAGTGGAAAAGTGGGGCAAATCATTGAGAAGTCACCTGACTGCGGAAAGGAAAAAAATAACAACCAGTGAGAGCAGAAGGGAAGAAGAACCAGCAGAGGCTCTGAAGGCAAGCACTTGACTGGGAAAAATACTCTCTATTTCGAACCCCCAGAATAATTGCAGGATTCAAACTCCTGTGACCACTTATGGCGGAATGCTAGGAAATAAAGCTAGCACGACAGAGGGCAGAGCAATCCGTCCAGTGAGAAGTCTTGCGCTGTAGAACTTTTGTCTTGTTTTCAACTTTATCCTAAGGGCTGGAGAAATGGACCGGGGGGGGGGGGGGGCGGGCGTTAAGGGTTGCTTGCTGCTCAGTCATGGGGACACGAGTTCAGATTCCCAACACCCACAGCACCTGTGAACCGTGAACAGATGCCTACAACTCTGCCTCTAAGTGATCCAAAACTCTTTCTCTGGCTTTGCTGGGTGCCTTCATGTGCGTATGCCCATGCACACAGGCCTCCAGACACATCCAAACATATATGCATAAATGATGAAAAATTATCTTAAAAGAATCGGGAGCTGGAAAGATGGCTCAGTGGGTAAGGGTACTTGCTCTGCAAGTATGAGCACCCAGGTTTAAATTCCAGCACCCACATAAAGAGGCAGGCATGACACAGGTGGATCCTGGGAGCTCCTTGGCAAGCCAGCTTAGCCAGAGTAGTGAGCTTCCAGTCCAGTGAGAGACCCTGTCTTAAGGGAGTAAGGCAGAGAGAGATGAGGGTGCTCTGTATCCTGCTCTGGCCTCTATGTGCAATCAGTCTCCCATTATCTCCTCCCTATACAGCTGTCAAGACATTTAAGTAGCCACTCATCTGAGGTATACCGCAGGTACTGGAAAACACACTGGACTTGGGCCTGGAGAGATGGCTCAGTGGCGAAGAGCACCTCTGCTCTTGCAGAAGACCTGAATTTGATTCTTAGCAGTCACACGGCAGCTCATATCTATCTGTAAACCCAGGGAATCTGCTGCTGTGATCTAGCCTCCACCAGCACCTGGTGCACACACACATGCAGTCAATCACTCAGGTATAAAATAAATAAACCTTTTAAAAAAGATATTGCTCTGGACTGCTTTTTCTCATGGTGTCTTTTTCTGATGCCAGGTTAGTGTTGTCATCGATGGATTAATTGGCAACCAGTCTTACTTTATTTTTGAAAGATTTGGTGTAGGATTGATAATTTTTTAAGTGTAAAATTGAACCAGTAAAGCCATCTAGGCTTTTGCATATTTTTTAAAAACTGTTGTTTGTTTTTGTTTTGTTTTGAGGATTTTTAGGTAGCTAATTCAATGTCTTAATTTTAATTTTACTAAGGTTAATCTTTAAAATTTGCTTAGTAATGTGTCGGTTTAGAAATTTGGCCTTTTCCTATTCAAAATAATTTCATTGCTCACATGAGATTGTGTTTCCTCACAAGCCTTTTGCTTTCAACTGGCTCTCAGTTTGCTATTTTGAATCTTCTATTTTTCCTCTTTGTCATTCATTCACTTAAAGCTTTTTATATTTTGTAGCTCTCTTTGAAAAGCCACATTTTTAGTTTATTGGGTTTTTTTTAGTTTATTGGTTTCTTTTTCTGTTATTTTTCTCTTTTTGCTAGTTTCTACTCTATCCTTTATTATTTGCTACCTTCTATTTATTTTCATGTTTGAAATGATCTTTTTCCTTATCCATTTGAAGCAAAAAAAATTATGCTGTTATTTTAGATTTTCAGTATAAGTGTTCAAAGCTATAATTATCCTTTCTGCCAACTTAAGCTGCAACCAAAATGTTAATGTTGTCTGTTGCCATTTGGCTCAGTTCAAGATATTTTCCAACACCCTCATTATTTCTTCTTCAGCTCATAATCTGTCCTAACTTTACGAACACTAGAAAGCCGTCTCTATTTTTTTCTGTTTTCAATTTCTAATCTAGCCCTTCTTTGAACAGCTATACTTCTTATGACTTGAAATGTTTTAAATGTATTGAGATATGTTTTTTGACTATAATAGAATACATGGAGAATAATACATGTACATTAGAAGGTCATGTACATTCCTCTGTTGTTGGTTGAGTTATCATTCATACGTGTGTGTGTGTGTGTGTGTGTGTGTGTGTGTGTGTGTGTGATCAAGTTGGCATTGCCCATGTCTTCTGGAACCTTGCTGTTTCTGTCCAGTCAGTCAGCTAATGGAAGGATATTCTTAAAACTGGCAAGTATGATGGATAAACTTTTTATTTCTTTCTAATTCTGTGAGGTCTTGTCGTTGTACTTGGAAATTTGTCTTAGTTGTATCTAATTTATAATTGTGTCTCCCTACTCTGTCACAATGCTGTCAGTAGCATTCCCCTTTTGTCTTCTAGCATTTGTGGCATTGTATTTTATTATGTCTGTTGCTATAAAACCACTTACAATTCTTTGATGTCACTCTTCAGACAGTTCTATGTAGTTCCTTCTAGCTACTATCAACGTATTTATGTTTTTGTATCTACAGTTGGTCCTTTATAGACATCATAGAAGTAGCTCTTCCTTTTTCAGTCCAGTCTTACCATCTCTCTTGGCTTTGACTCCTCAGAGTTTCTTCTTACTTGCCCTCCATTTTACAAATCGTTTCTACAGCTATACTTAACTTGATACCTAACACCCGGTTATCCTTTATATTTCAATTTTCATGTTTTACTTTCAGTAGTTCTATACTTATTTAAAATTCTTTCTGCCTTTTCTTGACTACTATTTTTCCTTACTCATTTTTGTGACTGCATTCTTTAGTTTTAAAGACATTTTATACATTTTTCTGGGTTTTACTGTTAAGCAATATAACCCAAAAATCATCTGGGTAGAGAGGATTTCACTTGAGTAATCATCCCAATCAGATTGGCCTGCAGCCACATCTGCAGCCACATCTGCAGCCACATCTGCAGCCACATCTGCAGCCACATCTGCAGGAACTTGTCTTGAGCGTTGACACAGGAGGCTCTAGCCCATTGTGTCGGTTCTAACCATAGCGAAGGCCTTATGCCTAAGAAGATGCTCTGCCCCCGACCACATCCCCATGCTTTTTAAACCTGAGCCTCCTGTTGGCTGTACAACACTGAGTTTTCCTTTGCCCTCCACTACCCCACCTTGTGTTAGATAGAGGGCTGTTGTAGGGATAATATGCACTCGTATATTTGACATGGTACAGGACACACTGTTCATCTGGTGTGCCGGCTTGTTGAGAACTGCGTTGAAAGAGTTGCCCTTTAACTGCAAACAGTGGCACTGGATGGAAAAGCTCTCAGGAGCGGGGAAACAATGAGGCTGAGAAGAAAGAGCAGACACCAGCATTTCCCTTTGTATGCAAATCCCAAAACCCACCCCCCCCCCAAAAAATGCCTATAGAATTTTCATTCTCTTAAAAGTCTTAGATAAAGAAAGTAAATCCCAGCATTTGGGAGGCTGAGGCAAGAGCGACGTTTTCAGAGTTTGAGAACAATCTGGGAGAAACAGTGAGACCCACTGTGGAAAACACACACACACACACACACACACACACACACAGAGAGAGAGAGAGAGAGAGAGAGAGAGAGAGAGAGAGAGAGAGAGAGAGAGAGGCATGCAGAGTACACACATACAAGCATATACAGTGTGCACATGCACATAGCCCTCACAGGGACACACAAGTGCATAGTATGCACACATACGCACGTGCACACATACACAGGTACCATCCTGCCCATATTTTATAACATGATTAATATAATGAAAATCCAAAGCACTGAGTCAGTGGCAATTTCCCTTTATGATGTCACGCAGTGTTTAAGTATCCCTTCCTCTTGACTCTTCCATTAACAATACCTACTCTAATTGTCCATGTGTCTGTCTCATCACCAGACTGTAAATTATGTAAGAGCAGGGACTGTAGCTTTTCATTAGCTCCTAGGATATTATATATATATATATATATATATATATATATATATATATATATATATTCAATAGATAATTGCTAAATTAATACATGGATGTATATGAGTCAATAGCTACAGTGAACACACTCCAGGGTGTCCATACTTCTTCAGGCCTGTGCTTTCTTTCTCCCTGTTTCTAGGAGCAGTTGGTGAGGGAAACGTTTCCTTGTCTAAGGTGGAAGCGGTCAATGCAGATTTAGGGGACGAGGCAACTGGATGTGAGCCTTCGATATGTATGAACCGTACTGTGGTATCTGGAAGAAAAACTATTTTCCAAAGCAAGCTCCCATGATAAGTAAAAGATCCAGAACAGCCGGCTGCCCAAAGTCTATTTGACCACAGCTGATTTCTCTAAGCATCTTAGCCACTAACTAGACGGTTAGTTATTCCACACTCCTTGCCAATGCTGTGCAGATAAGTGGAAGAGGACAGCTGCCTGGAGGCTTCCAGGGAAGTCACTTCTCCATTCAGGTCAACTGGGTGACAATGCTCCAATGTCCTATGTGCCTTCTGTCATCTAGCTGCACCTGCAGCTTCCTGCAAAGCTGAGTGAACAGAAAAGACAAAGGAAAAGTTCCCGCCTTGCTGATGGCACACCCTGGTAAGCAGAGAAGTCACACAGCCTCTGTTTCTGTTCAGCTTTCTCCTTCTGTGAGACAACACATTTCCTGAGCTGGGTGTGGGGGTATCTGCCTCTAGTCCTGGGTGCATGGACGGCGAGGGCAGGCACAATATTTGAATTCATGCATCCAAGACCAGCCTGAGAAACAGAGTGAGGCCCTGGCTCATAAAAGAAAAGGAAAAAAAAACCTCAATAGTTTACATTGGAGATTTTGTGCACTTCAGATTAAAAAAACCTCAATAGTTTACATTGGAGATTTTGTGCACTTCAGATTAAAAAAAAACAACAACAAATAGAACAAACAGACAAAAACTATACAGTGACAGATGTAGCATAGCACCTGGAACAACCAGCCTCCGTTTCACATCACAGAAACACAGGCCAAGAGGGGTAGAGCAGTCTATGCAAAACTGTATAGAACAGACAAGCCAAGCTAGAACTGACGCCCAGGGTGCAGTCTCAATCTTTCTTTGACATGTGACCAGTCATTTCATGGGAAGAGGTGGTTAGGAAACAGACATATTTTGAGCATATTTACTTACCTGTACTTGCATTATGAAGGCTTCTGGGACATTTCCCCTCCTTTCTGCCTCCCCCCCCCCCACTGCCCGCTTTTTTTCTATCTTTATTTTTCAACCCACATCCCTTCTGGAACAGAGTCATGACGTCAGGAAGTGCCGCAGCCATCTTGCATGCCCATAAGAGACAAAGGCAGTCTATTAAAAACAAAAACAAGCAAACAAACAAGCGTTTTAGAAAGAATTTCCTCCCCAGCTCCCAAGTGGATGGTGTGAGAACTATAGATCTTTATTTTTACAAGTTGGTGGGTATGAAAGTCAAATTCAAAAGCATTCCTACTACATACTGGTTGAAGCATTTCGTTCATGTCACACCTCTCTCTCTCTCTCTCTCTCTCTCTCTCTCTCTCTCTCTCTCTCTCTCTCTCTCTCTCTTAGGCTGACTGACTGCAACAACAGGAACTCATGCAGGGCTTCTTCTGTCTTTTTGTGTTCCTGCATTTACTATTGGTAAAATACAGCTAGTTTGCTTTTTTTTTTTTTTTTTGCTTGGTTTTGTTATTTTTTATTTTGAGAATGTTTGGTACCTACAAAGCTGTAACAATAGTACAATTAATTCCTGCATATTTTCCATCAGATCTCACAAACGGTTAGTTCATATTTTGCCGATTTCTCATCCTCTCTGTATGTGATGGGTAATGTTGACGGCTAGCTTGACTGACTCAACTAGCTCCCGAGAGATTGTTAAAAACAAAACAAAACAAAACACACCTCTGAGGTGTCTATGAAGCTGTTTCCAGAGAGAATCAACTGCCCTGAACTCAAGCAGATCTATGCCGTGAACTGGGGGGTCTGGAGGCAGTAGTAGGATAAAGGGAGGGAGCCTAGAGGGCACACATTCTCACTGCCTGTTCCCTGGGCGCTGTGATGTGAGATTTCCTCTCCCCTTGAGTGTCTTTTTCAGTCATACTCTATCTCAGCTTTGGGGATAGCTCTCTCATCAAACATGGACCATACCTACTGGCTAGAATGGTTTGCTCGGAAGCACCTAGGGTCCTCCTCTCTCCACCTCCCATCACAGGGACTACAGGCATATGCCACCCCAGCTTTTTACATGTAGGTGGCCAGAGCTCAAGTCCTCAGACTTATACAGTGAGCACTTTACCCACTAGGCTAGCTCCCCCACCCACAGACTTTCTGGGTCTCAGTTGTAGACACCATCAATGTTAACCTCCAAATTTTCCATGTGTGTTGCCTATTCCATACAGACAAGAACAGTATTTTATGGGCTGGGTCCATACCTCAATAGAAGAGGGCTTGCCAAACAAGCATGGGGCCCTACTTCAATTCCCTGAATCCAAAACAAATAAACAACCAACAACAACAGCAACAGAACCCCAAGAACTCTCTTACATAACTGCTATGCAGTTATCAAGTTTAGGAAACTTAACATTGAAGATATATTCATAATAGTTCCTAGCTCATAAGACACATGCATGTGTCCTACTTGTGCCCACCCTCATTGTGGCAGGACTTTCAGCCTAGCAGGTTGTCATATATTTTTGGTCTTATTAATCCCAAATGGCTCTTCAGCCCCTGTATTATATGAAATTGGCACCTTTTTTTTTGCACGGTGGGATACACGTTATGAACTTTGGCCATGAGCACAGCATCGGTGATAAGTGTTCTCAGAGCATCAGTCACGTCGGTGGGCTATGACTTGGAAATCACTGTGGAGCAAATGTCATCAGCTGTAAAGGGAAGCTCATTAGTGGCTCATCCTGGTCTGACCTGTTTTCACCGTGAGGAGCACAGATGCGTCTTTCTTACATAGCCAGTTGGGCTGAGTACAGTCCTTGCCATGGTCTAGGAGACTGGCCTACAGGTAGGCGATGGGTTCAGAGTGGACACCACATTTGGAGAAAGCAGGGATCACTCTCTTCCAGACACAGTGGTCTAGCTGTCAGGCATCCTAGAAGCCACTGGGAAAGTGTTAATACAGACACAAGACATCTGGTTTCCTTTAAGGATTGCTTGTCCTCCCCAAATACACCTGAAAATCCTGAAGCCCCATTTCCCATGGAACACACAACCAAAGAGCCCCTGCTCTGTGATTTATATAAAAAGTAGCCATTCCTTAATTTCCCCACAATGGCCTCATTCTTACCTTATGAACCTGTTGTGTCAGCGTGCCCTTTGATTTGTGGAGGAATTCCAACCCCTGAATAACTATCCCTTTTCTTTTCATTAAAGTTAATCCCCACAAAGACACTTTCATCCGCTGATTAGTCATGCCCCAGTGCGCCCCGCTAACCAGGAGCGAAGTTATTGATGTGTTAAAGATGTAATCTCTAAGTCTTGGGACCACTGAAGAAACCCTAACATGTTATTTGACAGTCCGCCCTGCACAATGTATTGCCTCCTTTGAGCAGCCTTGGTCACACACGTTCCTTGGGGCTCATAAATTTCTGTGGCCCGACTGCCTGTGAGGGCTGAGCTTATTGTGGAGCCGAGACTCAGCTGCCAACACAGATTGCCTGGCACCCCAGGATACGATGGTGCCTTCTCCAGACTCGGATTTCCATTCCCAAGAGTCGGCGTCCAGCACAAATCTAACTTGCCAGCAGCTGCTGCCCAAGGGCTCGGGTCCTGCCAGCGGCTTCCCTTGGAAAGTCTTACCAACCAACCCACAAATCAACAAGACTATCATCTGGGTGTGCTGTAGGCCATTGGGGACGTTGCCCCTTCTGAATCAGAGCATGTGTAAGCTGGATTCAGCCATTAAGTGAACCTGTCTGTTGGTGATCCGTCTATTCGGCACACAGGGAGCCCTTCATGGAAATGTGTGGTAATCTCTTACCAACCAAGTTCAAACTTGTAGGTTTTAAAAAGAATGCTATATATTTTTAATTGTTTTATTTATCAATTTAATGTATATGGGTGTTTGCCTGAGTATGTGCCTCCGCACCAGTCCCTTCTTCTGGGATTGGAGTTACACACAGATTTTTAAAAATGATTTATTTATTTTTATTTTATGTACATCAGTGTTCTGCCTGCTTGTATGTGTGTGTGTGTGTGAGGATGTCAGATCCCCTGAAACTGGAGTTACAGATAGCTGGGAGCTGCCAGGTGGATGATGGGATTTGAACCTGGGTTCTTTGGAAGAGCAGCCAGTGCTCTTAACCACTGAGCCAACTCTCCAGCCCCTAGTTTTGTTTTGTTTTGTTTAATATTGAGCAGGAGAGATAGTTCAGTGAGCAAAGTGCTTGACACACATACATGAAGGTAAGGGAGCCCTAACCACCAGACAACCAGGGAAGTTACTAGGATGGGAATTCCATCCCCCAAAGCACACATACTAAGAAGCCAGCATGTTTGTAATCCTAGCTCTGGAGAAGTGGAAACAGGCAGGTCCTGGAGGTTCACTGCCCAGCCAGCCTAGCCTACTTGGTGAGCCCCAGGTCCCAGTGAGAAATCCTGCCTGAAAAAGTAAGGCATATGGTCTCCAGAGGAGTGACACATGAGACTTTGCATGCATGCATGCAAGCACACACGCACGCATGCACGCAAACATGTAAACTATGTGACGTTCCTTTGGGTCTGTGGAAGCCCAGTGTTTCTCAGTGGCAGACAGTCCTTGGACAACAATACTCCATGTATTGTGTGACATCCAGGGTTTATCATCTTCAGTGCTCACATTAAATGGCAGGGGACATGTCTGGCCATGTGACACTCTCAAATGCCAGCATCTGATTTCCCTGCAGATGTTTTTAACTATCCCTGAGAAGGGAGCAGCAATCTGCTGACATGCAGTTAAAGACCATAATAAAAAGTCACAAACAAAGTAAGAGTGGGTCCCCACAGCCTAAAATATGGTTTTAGATATATTCTAGGAAGCACACAGCCTTGTCCCATGGCATTTTATACACATTTTGTGATTGTGTTATTTACCAGCATACAGTTCTAGAGCTCAAAAGACCAGATGACCCACAATGGGTATTATGGGTAAAAATAAGGACCACACCCAGGCTTGTCCTGGCCTCAGAGAAGGAAGGCTTGCAGACCCAGTGATCTGCTGGGAGAGTACAGTTCCTTGTGGTTATAGAGCGGAAGTAACAGGGACCTCCTCTGCCACACCCGGAGGCCATTCACCTTCCGCCCCATGTGGACATTCACAGGGCATGCAATCTTTCTTTTATTGGGAATAATTTCTCTGCTGTCTCTTCTACTCCCAGTTGGACAACATGCTTGCCGAGCTGCGCAACTGGCCCACACACTCCTGTGATGAGCCCACTGACCCAGAGCTCAGATGCTGGGACAGTAACAAATCGTTGTATTATCAAGTAGGCTCCTTCCAATTTCTGTGTCTAGCTCAATGAGTCGAGTCTCTTAAATGACAATTATTTTTAAATCATATATATATATCTGTGTGCATGTGTGAGTGTGAATGTGGGTTTGTGTGTGCCATGGCACACATGTGGTCAGAGGACAAATTTGGGGGGTGAGTCTCACCATCCATCTTGTTGAGGCCATATTTGTCTTGTTTCTACTGCACAGTGTGTCCCAGGCTAGTTGCCCTTTGAGTTTCAGGCTGACTCTTCTTCCTACCTCCCATCTCTCTGTAGCAGTGCTGGGGTTACTGTGCAGACCACCACATCTGGCTTTTATATGTGATCTGGGGCTTGATTTTAGGTCATCAGGTTTGCATGGCAATCACTTTTATGAACTAAAGCCATCTCCCTAGCCCAAATATTATTACTTGATTGACACCAGAGACAGACATACTTTCAAATATGCAAGGCACTACAGATATCTAATACTGCTCAGCCACCCGCCACAACCTGTGTACTCTTCTTTTCCCTCCAGAAGGAACTATGGTTAGGAATGGATGGGTACGCAGACAGACAGACAGACAGACAGACAGACAGACGATGGGTGGATAGACAAACAGATACATAGATTAGATAGATAGATAGATAGATAGATAGATAGATAGATAGATAGATAGATAGATAGACAATGTTGAAAAGTGCAATTGCTGGGTCACAGCTAGAAGGTCTACAATTATTTTTTTAAAGATTTATTTACTATGTATACAGTATGCACCAGATCACATTATAGGTGGTTGTGAGCCACCATGTGGTTGCTGGGAATTGAACTCAGGACCTCTGGAAGAGTAGAGTAGTCAGTGCTCTTAACCACTGCGCCATCTCTCCAGCCCCAAGGTCTACAGTTATAACAGATGTGGCTAAGTTGCTTTTCTTAAAGGAACAAGCTACCCTGCGGTGTAGTGTGAACCATGACCTTGATTTTTTTGCTTGTTTTAGGGGGTAGGAATAGGTTTATTTCAGATTATATTTGTAGTTCATTACAAAAAAAAAGTCAGGGCAAAAATCTCAAAGCAGGCGTCTGAAGCCAGGAATTCAAGCAGAGGGCATAGAGGGATGCTGTACACTGGCTTGCTCCTAGATTGCTCAGCCTGCTTTCTTACTCAACCCAGGACCACGGGTGGTACTGCTCACACTAGGCTGGGCCCTCTCATCTCAGTCACGAGTTAAGAAACTGTCCTACAAACTTGCCATGGGCCAAGCAGATGGAGGCATTCTCTCAACTGAAGTTCCTATTCCCAGATGATTCTGGCTTGTGTCAAGTTGACAAAATCTAACCAGGACGGGCTCCATGCCTACTGTCATGACAGGAAGAAAGGGATGCTTTGCAAGGCACCGGCAAGAATACTTTAGACTTATAATTTCCTATTTTTTTTTCTTTTTGTCTGCTTCTCTTTTCTTCCTCAAAACCCAGCCATATACCCCTCTCCATTTGCCTTCAAATTCATGGCCTCGTTTTTCAGTAATTACCGTTACATGCATATGTGTATATACAAATAATTCCTAGATATAACCTGTTCCGTCCATATACTGTTACTTATATGTATGTTTTTAGGGCTGAGCACTAGACTCAGCACTGGACAACCAATTGGTGCGCTCTTTCTTGATGAGACTTCATGGTGGAGCTTCTAATGTCACCAGGAGACACAACCACCCAGAAAACTCTCTGATCCATTGGCTTTTACAATATTCCTGCTCCTTTTCCAAAATGTTCCCTGAGCCTTAGGTGTGGGAGTGTTTCATAGATGTATCCACTGGGACTGGGCTCCACAGCAATGCATTTTGATTGGCCGTGGTTTTCTGTAATGGTCTCCATCTATTACACGTGAGGTGTTGTCCTTGATGGGGGGGAAGACCACATTTATCTGCAGGTGAAAAGACATGTTTATAGGTTATTGTTAGGATTATGCTGGTTTAATAAATTAGAGGTTGTAGATTCTCCAATGACCGACATGACTTTACTAGCGCTGAGGACTTAGCTCGCCTTCCAGTACCAAGAATGGTTGTTTTCCTTCTTGTTGCGTGGGTCGTAAGTCCAATTAGAGAGCTGTTAGTTACCACCAAGGTATGCTTGCCGCTACGACACCTTTATGGTTATCGTGCCGTGTTGTTCATTGACATAGCTCATGGCAGTCATAGCTGGGTGGTACTGTTGGCTGGCTCCCTCCTTTCGCTGCTCACTTCTGGTATGACAAAAGCCTCAGGGAGGCATTCAAGTTTGTTGTAGCTCAGGGGGCTCCAGCCCTGTTTCTGAAGTACGTGGTGCCTTCAGCCATAGGCAGTTGCCTTCCATCCTTGGAGTGGGGGGTGGGGGAACCAAAGACAGAGCAGTAGCCATGATTTGAGATTCTCCTGGGCAGCCCTAGCCAACAAGTCAAAAGAGGGCTTCTCCTGTCTGGTTGGGATTTTGTTATGGGTCTTTGGCTCTTGAGGGAGCAGTCAGCCTGACCTTGTTTTTCACTTTGCATTTCCCTCTTTACTAATGAAATTGGGTGACTTTATTTATTTATTTATTATTTATTGAGGTAGGCCATATAGCACTTGAATTTTCTCAGCCCTCCTTCGTACTGGGATTGCTGCCATGTGTGCCTGAGATACGCCTTCTCACGTGTGTTGTTTATTTAAAGGTCCTCTTTTAAAAAATCAAGCTAGGTATATGGTTTTGACTATTTTTAAATAGAAAATCTTAGCTCTTAATAATTTATAAGCATTCCTTCTGTGTCTTGACTACTCTTTTGCTACATAAAGCATAATGTTTTCTTATTTTGCCATATGGCTAAAAGTTTAGCATTAATGGTGTTTTACTGTAGAGAAAACTTTATTTTTATGTCAGATTTATCATTTTTCAACAGCTTTAAAATTTTTTTTTAGGTTTATGATCCTTCTCTACCTTAAATTAATGTGATAAATTCTGCTATTTCTTCTAATTTTTATGACTTTTGTTACATTTGTGTGATACGTTATCTGCTATGGTACAGGTGTGTTTATGTCTGTCTGATGCAAGATGGTGACCTCAGGTTCTCTCATATTTCCCAGTTTCATTTATTTAATAATCTTCCCTTTCCCCACCAATTTGAAATACCAGCTCTACGTTGCCCTGAATCTCCATGTCTCTGCATCAAGCTAGTTTTTAAAAATCTGTCCCTGAGTCAATACCATGCCCTCTTAATTACCTTAGGTTTCTGGTGCATCCCCTTCTCAGGTGGGAGAAATCTTGCCTGCTCCATCTCCCTGTGGGACAATTATCTTGGTTATTCTTAAACACGTTCTTTGTGATTTTTACAATCAGCTTGTCAAGTGCCAAGGAAAATCGTGTTAAGATTTTGGTTGAAATTATTTTAAACTTACCGATTACTTTTGGGAACTTCACACAGCTATTGTCAAAGATTTGTGAAAATGAGATAAAAGCAAAGGTGTGAAGTGTGAAAGTGGTGTTACCGGTGATAGATTGCTTTTCACCCAGGACCAGACCATGTTTATCCAGAGCTAGATCTGCAGTTCCCCATTTCCGGGGTTCAGCAGACCCTGTTTTTTTGGAGGGTTGACGTTTCTTCATATTCTGTCAACTGTTTTTCGATACCACTGAAATCTTGTGTTTCTGGTTCATTAGAAAAAAATTGGTCTCTCACGTGAATTCTTTTTCAAAGTAGGAAAAAGGTGAGACAGCTCAGCCACAAGGTAAAAAGAACTTGTAGCCAAGCCTGGTAGTGTGAGTTCCAGCTGGGCAGCCCATGTGGTAGAAGGAAAGAATCAGCTCCACTAACTGTCCTCAGATCACCACACTTGCCTCTGCGTGCCTTCCCACATGCTCGGTACATGACTAAATGTGATTCTAAAAAATTTAGATGTAAAAAAAAAAAAAAAAAAAAAAAGAGTCAGAGGCTGTGTAACATGAAACAGAGGGGGAAACGCCCATCATTTATATTTTTCAACAGGTTGGTTTTGGCTTTTTCTTTTTTGAAGATTTTATTTTGATTTTATGTATGTGTCTGACTGTGGTCATACCCACATGTATGTTGGTGCTCATGGAGACCAGAAGATGTCAGATGCCTTGGAGCTGAAGTTACAGCTGCCTTTACAGTTTGTGCTTCCTGATGTAGGTGCTGGGAACTGAACTCAGGTCCTCTGCAAGAGCAACAATTGCTCATGACTGATGTTGCAGCCCTTCAAAAGATAATTTTTGAGTGCCTCTCATGGTTAAGACACTCATGTTCACTCACCCACACACTTTTAATAACCTATGGATTCCTTACACTACCCAATACAACTTCAGCACTGCTCATATTATGATTAAAAGATTTTTGTTAAGGAATAATGACCTCAAAATTTGTATGTGTTCCAACAGATATTTTTTTCACCCAAATATTTTAAATCTGCAATTGGTTGAGTCTATGCAAAGTGGAATTCACATACAAGAGCAGCAGCAACCCCGGGGGGAGGGGGCGAATGAGGACCTTGGAAGGATGGAGGTCAAGGACATTCTTGGACAGTTTCTCTTGACCTGGAAGTTGACAAGCAGTGGAGTGCTCTGTAGGTCTGAGAGCTATTGCTTGAGGTAGAAAGGATGTGGCCTTGAGGCTCCCATGGAAGCCAGTGTGCAGCCCATTGGGGATCTCACACAGCATTCTGGGAAGGCATTATTTTATTCACCATGAAAAGCTAGACAGAGAGGAGCTCAGGGGAGAGCTACGTGATAAAGAAGGTTCCGAGACCAACATATTTGGAAATGGCTGACTCCTAGAATTATCGTTTACTGTTTAAAAATGTCTTATTATTTTCCCTTCTTCATTTTTTATCTCAATCTTTACAAGAAAATAATTGCAGACTAGATGAAGACCACACTGCCTTGCCTTTCTTGAAACAGTCAAAAAACCAAAAATCTCAAAATAATAAAACAAAAAACAAGCAAGCAAACAAAAAACCCCAAACAGTTCTCACATCTGTCTTGAAGCCTTGTTGTTTTGTTTTTGTTTTTTGAGGCAGGGTTTCTCTGTGTAGTGCCAGCTGTCCAGGAAGCCACTCTGTAGACCAGGCTGTCCTCCAACTTAAAGATTCTCCTGCCTCTGCCTCCCTAGTGCTGTATGCCACCTCTGCAGGTGAAAAGCATTTTGTAATGTTGCAGTGCTGTTTAGCTGAGGAGGAAGGGTCTGTCTTTGCCCTCCTCTCTACTGTGAAATAGACTCAGCCTTGAGTTGATGGCAGCAGAGTCTGCTAAAGCTCAGATGGGCCATTGCAACCTTGGGGAGGATTTAATCGCCTTTTGAAAGCATTTGCTCTCAAACCACGGAGGGGAGCTCTGAGGCCTGGGCCTTGACTGGAGAGCATTCACTTCTCTTCTCAGCCTAGATCTCCTCCTCAGGCTCTGGACAGTATCTTTTAGTGTGAACAAATTCCCAACAGATGCAGTTTATTTCACTTAGCTTATCAAAAGCCTTGGCCAGGCTCCAGAGCAACTGACAATGAAAGTATTCAGTTACCACAGATGGGATTAAGTGCAATGTTTTGCTATGGATTAGGAACTGACTCTGAAACAGGAAGCAAAGGAGAAATAGAAACTGGTAGAAACACCCAAACAACGGGACATTCCATTACCTGTAACCGAGAGCAGCCCTTTAAAAGCCAGGCAAAGTACATAGTAGACTTCACATCTGAAATAGGCATGGTTAAGAGTGTAGAGTGACAGATCATTGCGTGGGTGAATCGGTTCTTTTGGTTTAGTTTGGTTTTGGCTTTTCGAGGCAGGGTTTCTCAGTGTAGCCCCGGCTGCCCTGGAACTTGCTCTGTAGACCAGGCTGGCCTCGATCTCACAGAGATCCACCTGTCTCTGCCTCCCAAGTGCTAGGACTAAAGGCGAGTACCACCACTGCCTGGCAGCGTGGGTGAATTGTTAAGCCTCATTTCTCTGATCTGTAAAACGGAAGCCATTGTACTGTCTCACTGGAGCCTTTTAGCTCCATGTCCCAGGTTGCTCTACTGTCTGTAACTGAGTGTCAGTCACACTCTACACTGCTGTGACGCAACACCTGAGAAAAGTAACTCGAGGGAAGAAGAAGGCTTTATTTTGGCTCATAGTTGAAGACCACAGAGTTCATGGTGGCAGCAAAGTCCTGACAGTGTGGGCCTGAACCTCCTTGGTATGTTGCCTGAACAGGAAGCAGAGATGAACTATAAAGTTCAAGGCTCCTACCCCAGAAACCCACTTGCCCAGTAAGACACTATCTCCTAAACCTCCCACAACCTCCCAAAATACTGCAGCTAGCTGGTACTCCAAGTAGTCAAGCACATGAGCCCATAGGGAATGCTGTGAGATGAAACTATAACAAACAGGTCAGAGGCAATACCAACCCACAGACTACAGAGCACCTCAGTGGAGACTGTGTAGAAACCGTCCCCGATAGTTGCCAGCCCTGCAGCACTGTCCATCCTACGCTTCTTCAAGCACGGCTCTCAGCTCCTCTCCCCCACTCCATCTTACCCCATCTACACTTTAATATTGTCTGTAACTATCAAACTTTCTCTTTAAGCCTACAGGGGGCTGTGAGACTGTGCGTGTTGTTGTTGTTGTTTTTGTTTTTCCTATTACACAGTTTCTGTCTCAAGTGTTATAACTGTCTTAGATCTGGAAGAAGAGATTGACTCCTGCTGCCCCACCCCCTACCCACCCAAGACCTATGGATATTCAAGCCCCATCCAAGATGGTTTGGTATTGCATGGAACCTCATTTATCCAGCTGTACATTTTAAACAGTTTCTAGGTCAATTCGTAATAACAGAGCGATGCAAATGCTGTGTACATGGTTGTTATACTGTATTGTTCAGTACAGATGTCCACATTTTGAACTGGTGTTAGATCAGTCTCTGAATGGACATCTGTAGATACATAGGCTGATGGTTCTTAACTCTACAGGTCCAGCAGGAAGGCAGCTGCGAACAGTCACATAACAGAGACCTGGGCTTGGGGTGCTGCTTAGCCTGGGGTGCCTGTCTAACACACGTTCCAGCAGCAGCACTCAAGGGTGGAGGTGGGAGGGGTGTGGCCATATTCCCATAAAACTTCATTCATAAAACCTGGTGGAGAGAATATTTCACTCTCCAGACTAGCTGGCCTCTGACTTAGCCAACACGCCCAGCTCGGAGCTCCCTTCTTAAACCCACAGTTCTGGACTCCTTTTCAGAATTATGGAAACAGCATTGCTTCTGGAGTTTTAGGGCAAATGGCTGGGTTCCGCCAACAGCTCCAAGCAACTAGGGTTCGATACTCACCCCACTGTGTTGATTCAAGAAACAAGTGATTGCGAAGAGCAGAGAAAGGAGACTTAATCACTGTGCACCAGGCGGAGGACTGGATAGAGGGGTCCACTGACTGCAAATCCATTGTTGTGTTGCTCATGTGAGCTTTAGCTTTGAATAGAGGAAGAGCTGAGGCACGCCGGCCTTGTGGTATGCAAGTGGGTCCGAGTCAAGGTGTGGTCTGGTTGGTTGGCTTTGGGTTTTGTTCTGTTTCTACAGGTGATTAGAAGGGGTTGTCATCACTGTAGCTGCCTGAGAGGATCAATCTGGTTCTCACAAGATGATTGCTCCTGCCGTAGAGTGTGGCGTAGACAACTGTTCACATCTGGGGCGTGGTCTATCCCCTGTTTACTGTTCCTTGGAATCCAGGTGACTCCAGGTATAGGAAATGGCTCTTCTTGGTGCCTTCGGTCTTGAGGGGGGAGGAGACAGGTCAGGTAGACGGTCGCTCTTTAGCTGATCATCATAACCCTGCAGACTCAAGCAGGAGTCTGACACACAGTAAGGAGACACACAGAGGAAGATGCCAGCACCTCTGCCTTTTGCTCAGGAGCCCAAGGGAGGAGCCCACGCTTTAAATCAACCTCTCAGCGGCCGCCGTGGCATCATTCGAGGTGAGCTGAGGTTCGAACGCAGGAGATTTCAAAATGGGGTCCCTAGCCCTGGGAGGGATCCCTACGTGTTTTAGTAGAGGTTTGCACAGCAGGAAAGAATAACGGAGGGTTCTGGGCGGGGCGTCTTGTGGGGACCTCACAAAGAGGTGATAGGCAAAGCAAGGCCTGAAGGAGCCAGGAAGCACCTGAGCAGGTGCAGGGGTGGGGGCGTGGGGGTGGGGCGAGGAGAAGGGGGGAAGAGGAGATGACACTGCAAACTCAAGCCCCCACCCCCCCAGGCTGGTGTGACTGGCAGCTGGGGTGGCTGATGTGTGTGGGGGTGGGGAGCGTGAGAGAAGCGGAAGAGAAAAGGGGCCATCGGTTGGAGCAGGGCTTCCAGGCCCTTGGAGGACTTTAGCTTTTTCTCAGAACAAGAGCAGGGTCTTGGCGTGTTTGAGCAGGATGAGGTATGGAAGCTATTCTGGGAATCCAGCCCTGTCTTCCTTCTGACCGTGCTTCTTCCTTTTCGTCACGGCTTTCGGTCCTCCCAGATGCCCCAACTCTGCCCGATGCACCATTAGCCGCAATACATGCTGTGGCCAGCATGGGGACTCAGCAAATGCTGAGGGTGAGACCATCGATGTCTTCTTTGGTACATGGCTCTGGCTTGAGTTGGGTAGAACTTCTTAAGAAATAGTCAGAGTTTGTTTTTAAAACAAAAACCAGGGAGGGAAAATTCCTATGAGTAACAATGAATGATGCCTTGTCTTAAAAGAATCCATCATCAAAACCCAGCACTTCTGCAGAAAACCAGACATCAGCAAGCTGTTCCTTTGCAATTATAAATAAAGCTGAGTAAGAGAAAAAAAAAAAAAAAAACTATCTGAATGCAATTCTGAGGCATTGGGAAAGCCAAAACCTCTCTCTGACACGGCTCTCTCCCCTTCTTCTTAGAAGGGGCCTGGCTTACACTGGCGTGGCTACCCTTCCCTTGTGGGGACCCCAAGGCCAGACCCCAAGGGCTTGGCTTCCTCTTTGTGCTGCAGCCTTAACCTCAGCCCAGGGTCGACCCTATCACCTCGCTGGCTGCCAACAGGACCGGAAGTCTGGAAACACTGATGGCTGTGAGAGGCCTCCGGACCCCTGCCCTTGGCCCCATGTTTGAAAAGGGCATAGGGGAAGCCTGTGCCTGAATTCCTCTCAGCAGCGTCAAGTGCCGGAAAGTTGGCTGGAGAGCTGTTGGCTTGTCCATGCTGCGGTGATAGGCAGATACCTCAGGCTGGGAGTGAAGAAATTTCATCCCGTTCACGAATTCTGAGGGAGGCTGAGACTCGTCACATCAAGATGCCTCGTCTGGTAAGGGCCATCCTGCTGTGACATCACATGGAGAGAAAGCCCCTAAGAGACAGCAGGGGACCCACTGTGCAGCCTCACAGACTCTACAGAGGATGTTAATCCACTCACCAGGGTGGACCCCTCTTGACCCCAATACCTCCCATCAGTCCGCCCCTCACTACTCCTCTGCCTGCTGCTGAGGACAGAATTTCTAACACACTCAAGCCACAGAGTGTGTCTTTCTAAGTCACAAGAGTGGCATCCATGGTGCGTTCATCTTCTATGAACCTTTTATGAAGCAAAGGTAGGGATCTATTTTTTAAAAAAGGATTTTTAATATAGATTTAAGCGGGGGTGGGGTAGGGAGAGAAAAAGTGTGGGCCTGTTTTATTTTTTATTTTGAGACAAGGTCTCATTATGCAGACGTGGCTGGCCTCAGACTCAGAGATCTGCCTCCCTCGTGCACCACCACACCCAACAGGCTTGGACTTCTCAAGAAAGACTCACCTAGGTGTCCCTCTGCTCAGCCCCAGTGTTTTGTCCCTTGTGCATCTGCGCAGACCATAGGCGTTCCAGTGCAGGATGGAGCTCGAGAGTTTCTTCCTCACAGCAAACTCTGCCCTGCGTCCTCAGCTCCATAGAGCCGCAAATGTGAATGATTTTGTTTCCGAGGTTGATCCAGTCGCTGTGTAGTGACTGTTCCAAGCAAGACAGGTTCAGTTGATATTTATTAAGCAGATGAGATGTGTAATTTAAAAACATTAATCTCTGCTCTTCCAAGCCTTTCCTTCTACTCTCCCTCCTCGCCCCAACCCTGCCCTTCCTCCAGCTGGGATAGGCAGCCATGGAGAGGAAGAGGAGTTCACTGCTTTGTGGAACAAGTGGCTGGAAAGATGGGGCTTGTGAGAGAACTCAGGAAAGAAACTATCGACTTCAGTGCCTGACACAGTTGAAAACAGTAAAGGAGGTTAAGCAAAGACTGAGGGAAATAAATGAAGCCATCCCTTACTCACTCTGTTTGTCATTATGCCAAAACTCAAGTGGAGGTGACAGCAGGGCCCCCGCATATGTCTGAGGAGCCAGACACAATCTGAGTCCAAGCTCTGGTTGAGCTCAAGAGAAAGCTGGTGCCAAAGTTGCAAAGTACAGAAGGAGGTGGTGCTGGCCTCCCTTCAGCTCTGAAATGCTTGCCCATGAGCCCAAGGGTGGTAACCAATGGTGACAGGCCTCTGCAGGGCTAGCCACAGCCCATTGCCACAGCTGTATGTGGCTTCCAAAAAAGCACAGAGCCAACAAATGTGAAGAGGCCTTGAGATTGAAAATGTGGAAGGTGAGGTTGAGAAATAGGGGCCTTCAACTGCCATAGGAGCGAGCAGCAGCCATAGAGGCCCAGAGCGCTTCAGGAGGGGCCTGTGGAGGTTCAGTGACACACCTGGTCTCCATCTACCTGCCCAGTCAAGCTACGGGAGCTATCAGATATGAGCTGCAGCTTGGGGGAAATGGAAGACAACTCTTGAGTTGACACTAAGTATCTCCTACCTGGGCATGTGGAGGCTTCAGGCTCAAATCCTGATCAGCTATAGGAAAATGCATGTATTTTCTCTCACGAATGAACCTATAGAAAAACAGCCATTATCACTACAAATGAACAAATTATAGAGCCCTGGGAAGAGCAGCCTTCAACACTCTTTGTTTCATCTTTTTTTTTTTTTTCCTGGCCTGAGTCTAATAAGACACATAATAATAAAACTGAATTAAGAGGGTCTCTATCCTTGAAACCTGCTCCTCCATGAAGAGATGACAGAGATGCTACAGGCTCGGGCCATGAGCTGTGTAGGATGTTCAGAGGGTGAGGAGCCAATGGGATGGGAATAGAATTAAGTCAGAAGCTTTTGTCTTAGCAATGTAAGGAGTGGGATGGATCAGTTTGGGGAGATACTACAATGATTTAAAATGGTTGCTTTTACCCTTGCTGTGATGTATTTAACCAACTTTGGGGACACATTAGTGTGGGTTTCTATCACTGCAAAGAGACACCATGGCCTCGGCAACTCTTATATAGGAAAGAATTTAATTGGAGCTCGCTTATAGTTTCAGAGGTTTAGTCCATTATCATCATGACGGGAAGCATGGCAGCATAGAAACAGACACGGTGCTGGAGAAGGAGCTGAAGGGTTCTATATCACGATCTGCAGGCAGCAGGAAGGGAGAGTGACTCGCTCTGGGCATAGCTTGAGCATATGAGACCTCAAAGCCCTGCCCCTGGTGACACACTTCCTCCAACCAAGCCACACCCTATGCCAACAACGTCATAAGTCTTAATAGTGCCACTCCCTGTGGGCTGAGCATTCCATGAGTCTATGGGGGCCAAACCCATTCAAACCACCACACTAGGCATTCACAAATATTAGTTCATCTCATCCCTAAAACAGTTCTGTGAGGTAGACATATCCCTGTTTTTTATTGTGCCAAACTATATATATAACATATAGGGTTTTTTTGGCGTTTGTGGGTTTTTTTGTTTTTTGCTTTACTATTTTAGGCGTGTAATTCAATGCTATCCTCGGTACCTTCATATAAATGGAATCATGCAATATTTCCTTTTTTTACTACTGGCTTGTTTCACTTAGCGTGGGTTTCACCTGTGCTATAGCAGGTACCCAAAGTTCATTATGTTTTAAAGCTAATAGTCCACTCCATGTATACACTACATTCGGTTCACCACTCATTCATTGGTGAGCATCTGAGATGCTTCCACTTTGGCGCTGCTTTGAATTGATGCTGCTACTCACGTATCTGTTCAACATCTTGAGTTCCTGCTTTCAGACACCGGAGGTGAGACTTCTAGAGAGTACAGTAATCCTATAATTAACTTGCTGTTTCTCACGGTGGTGACACCATTCCGTATTCCCACTAGCAAAACATAACAATGATGCTTCTGTCTTGGCATCCTCACCATTATCGTCTCTGTAAAATAATCACTATTCTAGTAGGTGCGAAGTAATATTTCATGGCGTTTTTTCATTTCTCCTTCCCTAACGACTACTCATGCTGACCACTTTTTCATGGGCCTGTTGGTCACTTGGAGAAATGTCTGTTCACACTTTTCTCTGCCCCATAAAGATCAAACTCTGGGCCTTGCCCTTGCCAGTAGAACTTTCCCTCTGAGCTATAGCTTCACCCCTCACTGCTTAGTTTCGAATTGAGTTCTTTGGTTTGTTGTTGGATTCTAGGAGTTAATTTATATTTTGGATGTTAATCCTTTATCATCTTTGAAAATTCTAGTTTTCATTTATGGTCTGCAAATATTTTCTCCCACACTGAGGAATTCTTTTTATGAAAAAGAAAAATGAAACAAACCAGTTAATAGCATCCTTTGCTAGACCAAATGTATTTTGATTTCGATAAAATGTATACTCTTCCTTCCATTGTCTGAGCTTTCTTTATTCCCACTTTTCATGTGGACAAGCTATGGCAGAGAGAGGTCATGCAGCCTGTGTGTGACCACACTGTGGCTGAGGCTGATGTAACTGTGAGCTGAGGTGATATGGCTGTGGATCACTGGCTGGTTGAGGTGGAACAGCACTCGGCACAGGGTAGGCGCTTGCTAAGTACTGAGTTAATATACAGAAGTACTCAACAATGATCCCCAGCTTTCTGGACCTCACCTGAGTCAGTTTGACACAGGGATGCCTGCTACTCATCTGTGAAAGTGGAGACATTGCAACACTCCCACTAGAGACAGCAGGGGAAATAGCTGACCTGTTGGTTATCAAGCCTGCATCTGGCAAGACATTGTAGTAATGACGCTGACACATGAGGTATGGCCCCAACCCAGACAGTTACTGATTGGGAGGACAAGGCTCAGGTAGTAAAAGAAGAAGGTTTATTGGAAAAATAAACATATAAAAGCCAGATGAGATTGACATCATTGCCAGGGGAATAGAGTGGAGAGAGAGGTCCTGGGAGATGGGGCCAGTGGAATATGAACTGGATTGAAGGAAGAGGTCGGGGAGGCACGCTTTATGTGAGGAGTAACTGGCCTTAGTGCTGCTGAATGGTAGACGAGTCCCGGGGCCTCGGAAGTGTTGAGCTAGCAGGTGATGATGAAGAAGACAAGGCAGAGCTGGGAGCAGTAGGGCCTGGGTAACCCTAATGCTCAAGAGGTTGAAACGGGACGTACAGTGAGTTAGCAACCAGCCTGGCCTATGTGGCAAGACACTGTCTCCAAAGGGAAAGGGTGTGGGGAGAGGAGGAGGAGGAGGGCAGGGAGGAGGGGGGAGAAGGCAGTTGCGGGGAATAGCAAGCCTGGTGTGACCTTTCAGTGCAGAAACATGGCTCTGAGGAAGAAATGTCAGGATATTAGTAAAACTGTCTCAGCGCTCACTGTCAAAAGGCTCTCAGAGCAGGTTCCTGAGCCCCCTTCCTCCTTTTCCTCACTTTTTAATGATCCATTTATTTTTCAGGCAATTCTTGCAGGAATTTGAAAGTTTAAGCAGGGGTTACAGGGAGAACTAACAGGAAATGTCTCATCTTTCCAAGTTTATTGTTGAGAGTGGCCAGATGTCATTTGTTTGTGAGTGGGAAATGGGAAGTTAGATCACAGAATGTGAAATTTAAAACTGTAGGGTTTTTTTTAATTTAATTTTATTTTTTTATTTTTTTATTTTAAGGAAGGGGGAATGGAGCCGAGGAGAACACACAGCGAAGCCACTTCGACTTCGCAGAGTGTGTTGACATCAGGTGGGGCAGGGCTCAGGAGAAGCCACCAACACAAGAGCATGTTTACTGCCGGAATTTGCTCTTGCCTCGCCACGGTCTGTGGTGAAAAGCTGCTCTCCTGCCTCGCCAGGGCATCGTGTTAGGAGCCCTCTGTGGATCTGCTGCAATTATAAGGCCTGCAGAGGCCAGCAACAAATGCCAACGCTCTCCGTGGCCGTCAGGCCTCAGAATAAAGGATCAGAACATTAACTTACGAAGAGTCCTTTGACATTTATTAAGAGAACTTACAAAAGCAGCTCCATCGATTTTTTTTTTTAATTGTATTTTCCTCCTTGTGGTTTAAACTCTGGGTCAAAGACTCCCAAGGCTGCTGGGGCCTGCTGGCCAGGATCTGGCCCTTGTCTCTAAATTGCTCTGCTGACAGTCCAGGAAATACCCTCTCCATCCTTCACTGTTGCTATAGTGGGCTTTTGGCATGCTCCTGCTTGGCCAGGTGTTGTCCTCAGTCGTCGCCATGACAACGATATACAACAAAGACTCCAAGGGGCTTGGAATTGACAGGTCAGTGATGGGGCCTGGGGTCCTGTCTCTAGAGCATGGTTAGCTAACCCATCTGTCTTCATCAGACAGAGGAAAGGGAGAGAGAGAGAGAGAGAGAGAGAGAGAGAGAGAGAGAGAGAGAGAGAGAGAGAGAGAGAGAGAGAGAGAGAGAGAGAGAGTTGAGCTTCTTTGGAAGATCATGGGCTCCAGGCCAAACAAACATGAAATTTGGATTTTGTTATTGGCCCAAACATGGGACACTTAGCTGAATGCAAGGATACAGAGTGAAGTGAGCCAGGAGCAGCTACAAGGCTCAGAATTTCTGTCCAGCTTTGCAAAGAAAAAGGAAAGAGAAAGCCCCCAGCTGTAAGGGGAAGGTTTTCTCCAAGCCCATTTCCTCCTCAGTTCAAGGGTTTCAGCAGCTCTATGTTCCCTGGGTCCTCCCTAAAATCCCCCCAAACCCCACACCCATCTCTTCTTGGCGTTATTCTCATGGCTCTATTTGCACAAGCGTTGAGTTAAGCATGCCAACCCTTTACCAAGGTCATATGCCATACTGGCTTCTTTGTTGTTTTCTGCCAGCGTGCCCCAGGGTTGTGCAAAAACAGACATGGGTTATTTGCTTGTGTGTTTGAGATAGGGCCTCACTATATATAGTCCAAGCTGTCTTCGAAATCCTAGATTCCCCTGCCTCAGGTACTTGAGGTCCTGGATTAGGGTGAACCAACATTTACCATTTTAAGTATTTTCAAGAGTACAGCCCAGTGTTATTAAGTAACTGTGCTGTGTATCCATCACCACCATTTTCAGAACATTTCCATTTTCCCAAACAGAAACTCCATCTAAACAGTAATTACTTAACACTCCCTCCCCATCCATTGGTAACCTGCTTCCTTCATCTTGTCTCTATGAACTTTGCCTCATTTGGGTATCAGCAGGTATGTTATAATAATAATAATAATATAATATAATAATATACTATGCTGTTATAATGACTATTACCTTTTGAAAACAATGTAGAAATATATTATATTATATTATATTATATTCTCACAGCCATCTAGAGAAACATTTAAAAACGAGCTCATTCAAAACACAGGCTTTCTGAGTTAAGATTTTAATTTGGGGAAATTTAACAGAAGAAAACATAATTAAAGCATTGGCAAACTATTGCCAAGCAAGCAATTCTTTGTAATAAAATTATTAACTGTTGAAAACTTCCTCTTGGTGAAACCGTGCTTGAGGCCTCAGTTTGTTGCTGATGATTTTAACTTGGCTACAGCAGATGTGCCACTGAGCAAAGGATGCTCAAGCCCTCAGTTCAGGAGGCCTGCTCATTCCTCAGGGCCTACATTTTTAAAGCTAGGCATGCAGCCGAGGAAGGCAGCTGATAAGAATCCCCCATAGGCCTCACAGGACACTAACTTACCATTGGCCACACATTAAGTTCCTTCACCCTTGTTATCAACTGTGATCAGTGCCACTGACCAGAGAACCTAACTTTTCTATATGGGTAAAGGCTCAGAAAAGACACATATCTGAAGTCCCAACGCTGTAGGACATAGGGTCCGGGCAGGTTGCCTGCTGAGTTCCACAGTGTGTAGCCATTCGCCTCTCAAAATCAAAAGGGGATTTCCCTAGCAGCCTTCACCAATCGGAGAAGAGTAACATGAGACAGGGAAGGACAACACAGACATAGACAAACGACAAACAAGGGTTAGGGATGTAACTAGTAAGTAGAGTCCTTACCTAACACGCATGAGGTCCAGGCTTAAATCCCCAACACTGCATTAAAAGCAGGCATGGTGGCTAACATCTGTCATCCTAGACCCTAGCACTCAAGAGGTAAGATTGGGAGGAATGGAAAGTCAATGTCATCCCAACTACCTAGTGAGTTTGAGACCAGCCTGAGCTACATGAAACTCTGTCTGTTAACAGTGGAGATTGATAAACTCTTGGCTCCTTTTTTCTTTTTAATTAAATTATATTTTAAATTATGTATGCATCTGTGTATAAGTATGGGCGTGTGAGGGAATATACAATGGAGACTAGAAGAGGGTTTCTAGTTACAGGCAGCTGTGAGCCACTTGATGTGGGTTCTGGAAACCGAGCTCAGTCTTTTGCAAGAACAGTAAGCATAGTATGCACTCTTCCCTCTCCATCCCCGAACTCGGTGCTCTTAACATGTGATTTGTTAAAAGCATGAAGTGCAACTTCTTCTGCATCCATCCTTATATTCTCTTAAGAACTCCATTAACAAATACTGGGTGAAAGCCACAAGGTCAGGATGCTTACATGTTAGGAAGAGCCTTAGGACTGGACCAAGCTAAAAGGTGGTGGGTCACGTGATCACACTGGTGAACAGCTGCAAACGAAGAGCCTGGTAGATCTCCTGGCTTTACCTGCTTAGCAGCCTTATAACTAATTCTAGAGCTCATAGAGCTGAGCCACACAGTTTATTAGCTGTCCATTCACATGCCTTAAAATTGTAAAATAACACCTCTGATGCATGAGTTATAAAAACAGTTGTCTAGGTTACTTCACAGAAACTTGGATGTGAAACAGCATTGGATGACTAAAAGATGATAGAAAGGTTGGCATCTCTGTCTTCGTATCATATCTGTCCCTAGTCTGTCTCAACCTTTGAGTCAGACTCTGCTCAGCTTTGCATGTGGACATGTTTGCAAATTGTGTTGTCCAAGACCAAAATAGGGGGTAAACTTGGCCTATTGCCTGGAGTGAATGTGTGTGTGTGTGTGTGTGTGTGTGTGTGTGTGTGTGTGTGTGTGTGTGTTTGACTTTCCTACTCCACCCTTGTGCTTTCCCAGCAGACCAAGCACCTACAGTCCCTCGGCCCCATCATAAGGCAAGGTATTTATGTGAGACGATGATGCCTAAATGGATAGAGTTGCCTACCCTTAGCCCACCAAGTACAAGGTCAGAATGGTTGTCCACAAAAGGATGCCCATCACCAATGGATAATTTCTAAATTTTAGCCCATCATCCAGAGCGCATCATAAGCTTGCTGCTCCTCTTGTCCAAAGGAACAGTAGCTGGACCACTTCTGGCCAGTGCTGGTATCTCTTGCCTTAAGTCAGTTGGCTCAAGTTGAAGTCCCAATAAAAGAGCCTTGCCTTGGCTTGGCCTCATTTCCACTGTCTCCATGATACCAGTCCATGCCGTCCAGTATTGCTGGGGCCCAGCCAGCCCTGCGTGCTGACATGGTGCATTCCCATGAGTGATCTCATTTGCTAGTCTCTAGTCCCATCTGGCAGATAGATGACCCAGCACAAAAGTGACTCCTCCAGACACATAATTCCAGATCAGATTTGGCCTCTCCTTCTAGAACCATCTCTTTCTGTACTTTCTCCCTGAATGAGTTGTCATTTGGCAAACTTAACTAAAGCCCAAAGAGTCCCTTTTGAGTGGGCATTTTTTTAATTGGGTGACATGTAGATTAAAATCACAAGTTTCCACAAACTGGACATTTTAGAGCAAGCTTACATTCATGCACAGGGTTGGGGATACAGGTAAAGAAAGGCACTATTGGTAAACAGCACACGGCATATTTGCTCAAACTATGTTGCCTAAACCATGAACCAGTAAACAATATAATGCTACATGCTCTCTAACCCCAAGACACTGGCACATAGCACAGGGCTGTACTCTTCATTGCTTTATGATGGAGCCTGATGGACCTTACTCCCTATGAAGTCTCTAAGGGGGCAGCCCTTTCCTGTCTGTCCAGACTCTTGGTGGCTTCTGATAAGCTTGCATTGCTTGGTTTGTTGCTGTACCAGTCTAATCTCTACCTTCTTTACATCTGCTTCTCTCTTATAAGAACATCTGATTTAGGCCCCAGTTTAATTCATCATAACCTCACCTCTGCATGGTTTTTGCTTTGAGTGTGAGGCAAGGTCTTTCAACATAGCCCTGGCTGTCCTGTGACTAATGCCGGCATCAGGGAATCCGTGTAATGGGAACCATCAGGGATTAGCTCTCCAAGGCTCCTTGCCTAGAAAGTGACTCTCCAGCAACCCACTTACTGTCGAGTGCATGATTCAGTGGGAGCCACTTTCTGGTGTTCCTCGGTCGTCCTGTCTTGTAGCGCACACGGGGCCGACATGAGTAGGAACTGTCCACCTGCTTCTTAAAGAGCTGCGTCCTCCTCCAGGCCTATGCAGAGAATGTTCTCATGCCCATTTTTAAAGCAAGAAAACTAGGATCCTGAGAGGTCAAATAGGCCCCCAAGGTCATAGAGTTGGATCCTGGCTGGGCTCAGCTTGTCCATCTGGCCACTGCTCTATTGAGGCCATGGCCACAAGGCCACTCTGCCACTTTTGGGAAGAAACAGTATGTATTTTAATGACAAGCACCTGGGAGGTCTCGATGTGAAAGGGAAGCATGATCACCGTTGGTTGTTATGCTTTGTTTTATTCTGTTGTTTGGTTTGCTTTTGTCTTTGAGTATTGCTGCCAGCAGCAAGTATGCACCAGTGTGTCGTGTGTGTGTGTGTGTGTGTGTGTGTGTGTGTGTGTGTGTGTGTGTAACAACTGTATGTCAGAGCTTTCGCAGCCTCAAGTGTCTTGTTCCCATGGTCTGTGCTCAGGAAGGGAGGGAAAAGGACCACCTCCCTCGAGACTGAGCCTTAGAAGCTCAGCTCCAGGCTGTCCTTCTGCCTACGGGGCAGCCAGTGAATCATTTCACCCCAGATCTGAGCCAGCCTCAGAGAGATCAACCATGAGTGAGAATCTTGCCCTCACAGTCACCACCCAGGTGGCCTCTGGCCTCCCATTCCGGGGCACGCGAGGCCTTCCTGCATCATTTTCTGTAATGACAGAGGAAATCCCCGAAGAAGGTGGACTCCCTCCCTGCCTCCCAGAAGGCACTCCCACGGAGATAACCGGATGAGTGCTTTCCTCATCACTGCTCTCAATGGCCTGGGCCTGCCAAAAACCCCGAGCTTTCAGTTCACTGCTGCCCCCGCCAGACACAGCACTTCCTAGAAAACCCTCACTCCAGTTACCGCCTCCTCTCAGGGTGGCTAACCATTTCCCATAAGCTCTTGCAGTCTGAGAGCAGGTTTTTGGTAAATCTCACCAAGTGTCTGTTGGTCTACATGGAAAAATGCTGATTATCTCACAAGCTCAATGTCTGACACTCCAGAGAAAAGGAGTCCAAGAGCCTACTCTTGGTTCATGATAAACGGAGTTCTCTACAACACCCAATGCTGTTTTACCAACACACTCACTCTTTCCCCATCGAGGAAGTCCCTGAACTATGTAGGTACAAAAAAAGAATAGATCGTTTGCGCATTACACAAAAACTGTACACTTCGCTTGTACTCTTTGTCAATAGTCTTTGGATTTTGTCAAATGTTCTATAACCCACTTATACAACTAATTTCTTATAATATTTAATAGCGTTTTTAGTTGATGTAGTTTCATCCTCGTTAATATAATGGATCTGGCATGCTAATTGTACCTTTAATGCATATTAAAATTCAAAGTGTTGCCTATCACCTTAAGTGCTCTGGAGCCCAGAACAGTGGCACACTGCCAAACGCTTCGCCACATGAGGTCCCAGGCTCAAACCTTCCGTAGGGAAGCTGTCTGAAGCTAACATGGGCTGACTGATTGCTTCTCAGATGAGGAGAGAGCCTGCCGTTTGCCTCTGCACTTTATATACCACATGTCCAGACACTGATATTGGAAAGGATGGAAAATGTGCCTCTTTTCACTTGAAAGTTAGAGCAGCCAAGTGGGAAACACATGGGCTTAGATACACATCTAGGCACTTTTGTGAGTGACAATAGGCACAGCTCGTCCATTTAAAAGGGGGCATATTTCTAAAGGAATCTGAGAGCTGCTTTCGAAGTCAGAATAAAGATCAAATACGAGATAAAATATGCAGAGTGTCTGGCTGAGAGAGGAATCACAGACCCCACTGAAGCCAGCTTGGCCAGCAGGGAAACTGCAAATGTGACAATCACCCAAGCCCAGCCAGGCTGAGCCCAACTTGTTCCTGGGGGACCCCTGAGAATGAAATGAAAACAGAAAAGCAGACAGAAAGCAGCTGTGGGTGACGGGAGAGCCAAGCTCTCTGAGAAGTGGAACCTCACCAGGGACCCATCAAGAGTCCCTTTGAGATCGTCCTGAGATTACTGGAAAAAGTGTCAGTTTTTCCAAGTGTCCTGGGCTCCTATACCTCACTATGGCACCGACAAGTGACTTAGGGCATAGAAATTAAGGTGAACTTTTAGGCATGCCTCCTGAATAAGGAAAAGTGAGATCCAGTGTGATACATTGTTTAGAATGGGCAAAGGTGTCCTGGTGCCCTGGTGAAGGGGTGGGACTTAGATTGGAAAGGATGCTGCTGCCATTTCACACTTGTACTGAAGTAGCCTACACGAAGAGCCCAGGATCAGTACTCTAGGAGCCTGGCATGACTAGAGTGGGCTGGAGGACGGCTTGATGCACTTTGAGCCTGCGCTCCCTTTCACATAGTTCCAGATGATAATGAGAGAAGAGGCTTAGCCTTTCAGTACAAAGAGGCTGGCGACCCTGGTACAGGGGTAGGACCCTGATTATCAGCCAGCTACTACTGTGGGCTTAGGAGGGCCTACGTGACTTTTGGAGGACACAGGGCAAGGCCTTGAAAGAAATTCAGAGAACCTCACCTAGTGCTTAGAGCTGAGAAGGTGTTTAAGGGTTCTTGAGCGGGGGGAGAACACATGTCCCCCAAGCTTCTATTCTGCCTAGTTGCTATCAACCATATCGCAGAGCTGGTGTCTATGTCTCTATGTCTGAAATAGAAGCTGTGATAAGCAGATTAAATGCCGCAAGAGCAATATTTATCCAAATTCTTGCTCCTAAAAAGAAAAGGAAATCCTGCATTGCCGATGAGTTGGCCCTGAATAAGAGACTGGATGAGGTGGGCAGTGGGCTCTGCCTCCTGTCTGGGGTGAAGGTCACACATATCTGACCCAGCTCGGCTCTTGGCTCTACCCTTTGCCAGGTGTGTGATCGCGGCCCAACGACTTAGCCAACAGAGATCCCAAGGCCTTCAACGATGATACGGCAGAGATAACAGTATCTAAACACAGAATCCTTCCACTCCCTCTGCCCACAGTAAAAGTTGGCTGATAGTTTTAACCCTGTACCAGGGTTGCCATGCCTCTTCTCTCATTGTGCTATGGAACTAGAGGACATATAGAGGTACTCTTAGCCAAAAATAGCATTTCTGAAGTTCTAAACAGCCATTCTGGATTCATGACCACGATGATGCTGCCATACCCATACCGGGTCTTGGGGGAAAACTTCTATGGTACGTGTCTCACCTGCCTTGGTGCTGGGTCCAGTGCACCTTAACAGCTCCCACATGGTGTGGGTCCCAACCCTCCCCAGCTGATGCCACACCGAGGAAGACAGTGTTGGGCTACAAGATGGCCTGTTCCAGCTGACATCCTGCAGTGAGATCTCACGCGCTTGCTCGGCCTCCCCTCGGAAGATGCACTCAGATGAGCTGCTGAGAAAACAACTCACTTCCTGCGGAGACTTCAAAAGCCCACGCCTGCTCTACCGCTGCACATTTTTTCAGCTGAAGCAGAAACGGCTGGAAATAGGAGTTTCCCTGATGTCATCCTCCGGGGCCCACTGTGTTCTCTGGGAGACACCCGGGAGTTGGCTCAGGAAGAGCTGGGTGGGAATTGATACCGCTTTGCTCAAAGATGCTGAGTTCTTCCCTAAGGGAGGTAAAGCCAGGATCAGAGTGGATGGCCATCACAGTTCTGATTAGGAGCTGGGAGTGGGAGCCGGAAGCAGGGAGGTCATGAAATATTCCTAACCTCTCCTCTCCCCAGCTCCCACCCCCCAAATCTTTATCCAGTGGACTCTTCTTGCTCCTTCTAATTTCCTTGCTTCTGCTAGGACTCAGAAAGGACTAACAGGTATGGAGATACAGCTCAGTGGAAGAGTGTTTGCCAAGTATGTTTGAGATTCTGAGCACAAACAAAAGACACGCAAGCCCTGACTAAGCCCACAGTAGAAGCTGGGTGCTAATGTGATAAGAGTGATTCTCAGGACAACTACCACCAGAAAGGCAGTGGGCTGGATGGCTCAGTGGGTAAGGCACCAATGCACAGGTCTGACAAGCTGGGTTTGATCCCTGGACTCAAGTGATGTAAGTTGTCTGTGGCAGGTCTCTTTCCCTCCTTGCACACATGATAAGTAAACACTTGGGGAGAAATTTTAAATGCTGGCTATGGTTCTTGGTTGTGGGGATCAATTCTCTGAAAATTGACAAGGAAAGAATAAACATATGGCCCACCATCCATTGTGCACTGTATTCCAGAATAATCAAAGAGTTGGTAAGGTGGAGTTTATTGTTATGTAAAAAGCCCAGGCTGGGCATGGAAGCACATGCCTGTGGTGCCAGCATTCTGGAAGCTGAGTCAGGGGGCTCCTGAGTTCAAGGCCAGCCTAGACCCCACAGTGAAGCTCTGTCTAGCAACCATGAGTGTTGGCCAACAAATTCAGACAGACCATGGGATTAGGAAACTATGGCTTTGTGATCTCTGGCTATCAACATGTGCTAACTGATTAGCGAAGGGGACTTGAAAACAGAAGGTGACAGGGAACTTTGGCTTGATCATGTTGGAAACAAGAATCTCTGTAACCAGTCTGGGCTGGCCTTGAGCTTTCAATCCTGCAGCCTTGCTGGAGGAAGCATAGCACGGGGTAGAGGTAGGGATAGGCCTTGAGAGTCTGTGGCCTCCCCCACTTCCCGTTCGCTCTGCTACAAGTCTGTGGTTAGATGTGATCTCTCAATTTCCTGCTGCCTGCTGCCATGCTTTCCTCACCGCTCTGGACTCTTCCGCTGGAATTGTAGGCCCGAATAAACTGCGCCTTTTACACGTTGCCTGGGTCAGACTGCTCCATCAGAGTAACAGAAAGTACCCAGTCTGCTGTGTCTAAGCTCTACACTACCCAATATGAACACCTGGAATGTGATACTGTCACCGAGCAACACTTTGAACAGCTGGTGAACTTCTGACTGTGATAATGTCAAGAGGACCAAACATATTTTCTTTATACTTATTATGTCAATCTCATTTTGAACTGATAACATCTGGACTATTTCACATTCAATTAAGCATAGCATTAAAAAGTAATTTTAGGGTTCGTGAGGTGGCTCAGTGGTAAAGTCCTTGCAGTGGAGCTACGGTGGGATTCACAGTCTTCTGTAATCCAGATCCAGGGGAGCCAGGGTCCTCTTCTGTCCTGTGAGGCACCTTCGCTCATGTGCAGACACACACACTCACAGAAACATGCGCGCACACACACACACACACACACAATTTTTTTTTACTTAAATATTTTTTAAAAGTAATTTCACCTGGTTTGTTTAACGCTTTAAATGTGGCTGCTGAGATGTTTATATTGAAATGTGTGCCTAGAATTCTATTTCCATTGGCCATCACTGCTCCACCCCTAGTTTCACCCATGTGCAGAAAGTTTTGACTACAGTAGAGTTAGTTAACAGTTCCAGAACGGCGGTGGGGGGATGGGGTGGAGGGGGGAGAATTCTGCCAGTATATCAGTGACTTGTTTGCTGCAGTGACTAAATGGATAGAAGTTTTAGGTCTCAGCCTGTTATTCTGGGTGGTAACCAGGCACGGCTCCTGGATGAAGGGATGTGAATGTTTTGGAGCAGAAGCCTTGGTTCTGATCACACAACATGACTTTACACTGCTCATGTCCTCACCCTACCCCAAACAGCTTAGCTTGGATTAGAGACGTCTGACTTCCACATGCATATGGTGGCATAAATGTGCTACACACGCACACACACACACACACACACACACACACACACGCACACACGCACACGCACACACACGCACACGCACACGCACACACACGCACACGCACACACACACGCGCGCGCACACACACACACACACACACTGCAGTGTTTCTCCCATACATACAACGCTTAGGTTCTCATAGAAACACGTAGTTTAATTTCATGGAAAAAAACCCTTAAATTCCTACCATCATTCCTCCATGTGAACATCAAATGACTACACCTTTGTCTTGAATTGTGTTAGCATGTTTTACTTTGTATTTATTTGGTTTTTTGTTTGTTTGGCTGGTTGGTTTGGTTTGGTGTGGGGTGGTGTGGTTTTTGTTTGTTTGTTTCAAGATAGTGTTTCTCTGTATACCAGCTCTGGCTGTCCTGGCAGTCTCTCTGTAGACCAGGTTGGCCTCAAATTCACAGAGATCCACCTGTCTCTGCCTCCAGAGTGCTGGGATTAAAGGTGTGCACCACTACAGCCCAGCTGGAATGTTTGACTTTAAGAATTTTTATCAATGGGCTGGAGCACTGGCTTGGTGGTTAAGAGCACTTGTTGCTCCTGCAGAGGACCCGGGTTCAATTCCCAGCCTCTGTAATAACAGCACAAGCATTTGTAACTACAGATCCAGGAATCAGACATTCTCCTCTGGCCCCCACAGGCACCAGGCACCCATGTGGTGCACAGGCATATTTGCAGGCAAAAACACCTATTCATAGAATTAAATTCATAGAATTAAAAACAAAAACCACTATCTAGGGACCAGAAGATAACTCAGTGGATAGAATGTTTTGGTGTGCACGAGGCTCTACTTGGATCCCCAGAACTCATATGAAGAGGGTGGGCAATAGCCTGCGATGCTAGCAATGGGGAAGCCAAGACAGTGGCTCCCCGGAGCTTACTGTCTAGACAACCTAGTGGAATCCGTGAATTCCACTGAGAGAGCTTGTCTCAAAAAACCAAGGTAGATAAGTGATAAGGTAAACACTTCAGGTTAATCTCTGGCCTCCATACACATGTACACACACGCATGCACATGCACACACACACACACACTCCAGCACACTCACAAATGCATACACACATGCACATAATACATACACATACAAATGAGAGTGTGCTAACACATACACAAACACACACTGGAGCACACACAAACATGCACACACATACACACACACACACAGGTGCACGCATGTGCATGAGTAGAAGGGGCTAGCTGGGAAGATGAAGGGGATTAGCAAAAGCAGAAGGACAAGAGAAAGCTGTGGTGACTACGATCAAACACATTATGTACACGTATGAAAGTGTCATAACGAAACCCATGACTATGTATGATGAATCTATGCTAATAAAACCACTTTAAAGATTTAATTCATCTGGAAATAAACAAACACCTCCATCTTATTGGTATGAAAACTTTCCTTCACTTTTCAGTAAATGACAAAATTTTATGAATGCTAATGAATTGTTCTTTTAAATTTTTCTTTGTAACCTTTTAATCAGTCAATGTTTGAATGGTACATCTGTCCTATATATCTAAGTTCCTGGTGCCGCATAGGAATGTCTGGGGCAAAGGAGGTACAAGTGGCCAGAGCGCAGAAAGCCTCCTTTTAGACTAAAATAAATGAAACAGCCAGGTGCACACAGCACATGACCTTTGTTTGCTTCCTCGGCAACCAGTTACACAAAGAGATTCCTGCAGCAATCTGGAGAGTCTGAATATTGGGTCTGGCTATTAGATCATATTAAGATGTTATTCCTTATTTTGTTGGAGGCACTATTGTTATGTTTTTGAAAATGTACTTATCTGGAGTTACAGTGTAGCTCATTGATAAAGCATCTGCCTAGCATTCACTAGGGGACACACACACACACACACACACACACACACACACACGTTTATCTGTTAAGATTGTATGATGGTTGGTTTTAATGTCAACTTGCCACAAATTAGAGTCCCCTGAGTAGAGATCCCCAACTAAAGAATTTTCATGATTGCTTTAGTTGGTACAGGATAACGTGGGCAGCACCTTCTCAGCAGCATCCCAGATAAAAGAGGGCGTGGCACGAGGAAGATCACGCCTTACCTTGTGCTCCCTTGGCCTTCCCTCTTGCCTGCTCGGCCTTCCCTCTGGACACCTAGCTCATTTACCTTGCTGCTGCTTCTGCTGCTATCATGGACAAAAGACCCAGCAGCTCTCTCCAGGACCTCTCTATGGCTTTGTGGATGAACTGAGCCTTTTCCTGGCTCTCAGAATCTCAGATGTAAGATGTGTTACCGTTTTAACATAAACTGTATTAATAGAACACACACACACACACACACACACACACACACACACACACACACACACACCCTGTTTGTTCTGTTCCTCTAAAGAACCCTGACTAACAGAGAGTATACACACAAGATTTGCTTTAAATGCTTTTGGAGTCCACAGTCACACTATTCTGGAGAAAGGAGACTAGATGGATACAATTCTAAGCAGCCAACATCCAGAGCTGAAATCCCAGCGCGTTAGGGCCTGAGTCAGGAGGATTGCTATGAGTTTGAGAGGTGACATAGTTCCAGGATATTCTGGATTATAGTGACCCTATCTAAAAAAATTTTTTAAAGAGCCCCACCTTCTCTGGCCTCCAGCCCTGTGGTATCATAGGCTATCCTTATGTTATCTTGGAAAATGCAGGCTGCCCCAGAAGCAGATCAAAATCCTGGATTCCTAGAATAGCAGGGGGATTGGCAAAGCCTGAGGTCACATAGGCAGGGCCTGGAAGAAGCCTAGGGTGAGCCAGACCAGATCATCACATAGGCTGCCACTTGGGTAGGCACCTTGGCCCAGGTGATGGACTATCAGTGGTGTTTCTAGAAGAAGGCCGGTCCTGAGTTCACAAGGGAGTAAAATCTCACAATTCCAGTTTGTTACCTGGCACTGAGCTACAGCCACCAAGGATCCCCAGACACTAAGAAGCACGTTGTGGAAAGACCACACTCAGAAAAGAGAAGAATCTAGACCACAGTGGTGGCTGATGTCATCAGGCTGCGACCATACGCAGTGCACCTGACTCTGCCGGTGGGAAAACAGTGCTATGGGCTGCACATGACTTCTCTATAGTAGAGGAGGAAAATCATCCATTTCCCATCTGTGGTGTCCTGAGCACATTCCTCACTCCACTGTCAGTTCGCTTGTGATTGAGACTCAGTTTCTATTGTAAAACTCTGATCAGGAGAGTCTATACCGGGAAGCATCAAAGGAGAGAGACGGAGACCCGGTAGATGCAAAAGCAAGAGGTTTATTGTTCTAGGGCGCTGGGGTCCCCCTGCACACAGGAATGAGGCGACCCTGAGCACAAGAATTTTAGGGTTTTTATATTCTTAGGCTGGGCAGATTATGGTCACAGTTTCTGTAGGGGAGGCATAGGTGAGGCTGTGGAAACTTCATAGTTCCTTAGGCAGATTGGGTGGAGATTGAGTCTCCAGGGAAGTTGTTTTATCTCAGCTAATCGCTCCAGTGGAGTTTCTGGAAACTGCTAGCAGGTCTAGTTTATGGCAATGCATGGTCATTCCCACCATGCAGGAAGAAGTGAAGTCACCTGGAGACAAGTTCTCATGCAGAACATGGTATTAAAAGCAGAATATAAATTACATATAAGATATGGCATTAATTTCCCCCCTACACTATAGAGTGACTTTTTTATGTTTTTACAGATCAATCTATTCCTCGAGTTCTGATAGTATTATTAATCCATTTGTACAGCTCTAAGAAAACATCACAGACTGCATAATTCACCACAGAAGTTTATTTCTCATAGTCTGAGTACAAGGCACTGACCAGTCTGTTGTCAGATGAGGGACTCTTTCTACTTCCTTTTCTCTGTGTCTTCACAGTGTAGAAGGGGAAGAGCAAAAAGAAGCAAGTGTGTGTATATGTGTGTGTCTATGTGTGTGTGTGTGCATGTGTATGTGTGTGTGTGTGCTCATGTGTGTGTTTGAGACAGGGTCTTACTAGGTAGCTCCACCTGGCTTGGAACTTGCAATCCCCTCACCTCAGTGCTGTGCAAGTCTCTTTTACAAGGCTCTGACTCCTTTGTCATTGGGAATTAAGTTTCTATAGGAATTTTGGAATGGCATAAAGGGTCAAACTGTAGCAAATGGGACCCCTCAGTTATCTCGTCGAGTACAGAGAAGGGACTAGATGCCGAAAGGAGTGCAAAGCCTTACTGTGTAGGGCACGGGCCCTAGAGATGCATGTGTTGGGATTTCATTTAATCCCACCGCATCTGTCGACCAATTGCACGACCTTGAGCAAATAGCCCTTTAAGCCTTGGTGCCTTAAAAATCAGGGCCTTTAATTTTACTGTGAAAAACCATACAGCATATGGTACAATGCTGGCACCTGGTAGGTACTTGATGCATGACAGCTGTGGTTGTTGTATTATTGTCATTGTCCAAGTTTAGAATTGGCCCTGGCTAAGTTTGTTTTGCTCATAGAGGTCAAAGTTTATGTCCAAGCAGGAGCTTAGACCTGCACTCACCCTCCTCCTGCAAGCCCAGGCTCTTCTTTTCCTTTTCCTGTCCTAGTCTTTTTTTCTTTGTTTCATTTTGACTTAGAGGCTTCCTACTGCTTGGGCTTGCCTAAACTCACAGCCTACTACCTCAGGCTCCCCAGTGCTGGGATTACAAGGCCTGCACTACAACCTACTTACTCCCCCTATCCCTCTTCCGTCATATTTGTTAGGACCCTAGATGTGCAGCTTTCTTCTTCCTTGGCAGCCCCCTCGGAAGGATGGAGGTGAATGGTGGATAATGCTGTGGCTTCCCTTCAAGGGAATATTTACTTTTATTTGTTTGTGTAGTTTCAGGGTGTGTGTGTGAAAGAGAGTCAGGAGAGAAAGAGAAAGAGAGAGAGAGAGAGAGAGAGAGAGAGAGAGAGAGAGAGAGAGAGACAGACAGACAGACAGACAGACAGACAGAGACAGAGACAGAGAGTGTCTTGGTATATAGTCCAAGCCTATCAGGTGCTGAAATTATAGGCATGTGCTACTATGTCCAGCTAGTAAATTTGGTTCTGAGCTCAATATAAAGCCCAAGTTAGCTGAAACCACAAACCTGTAGGAATTCCTGTGAAATTTCCCAAGTACTAGTACCTGATAGAGACTTAACAAATATTTATGAAGTGATGAATGAAGGGTTTTTTAGGCAGTGTTGTGGACTGCTGAGGGACATCCTTTAAGCCTGGGGACTTTCCTGAGATAAGTCTAATCACTCCATAGAGGGTGGTTTCCTGGTTGGATTACCCAGAAGGCTAGTCCTTGGGCAAGAGCCTAAGACTAGATGGTCTGAGGGTAACAGTGATGGGAGCTGGAGCACTTCCCCCTAGCTGTGCCTCAGATCCATTAAGGTCAGCTTCTAGGGGATGGCTTCCCAGGGGGCGGGGGAAGAACGCTTACCACTTAAGTCATTTATGCTCTGATGGTCCAGGCCTGAGAAAAAGGCCCCTGGGAGCAATCCCGAAGTGCGGGAGGTTGCCTTAAATGGCTTAATAGATCCTGGCAGCTTCGGCGAAGACTAATGGCTCAGCATTAATTGAAGAGGGAGTTCAGATTTGCACGTTCAGCTCCTGCTGGCCTCACAGGATTGCAGACTCCCAACTGCACGATGCTTATGACAGAAATAGGAACTCCGGATTCCCACACCGACTTTCTTCTCTGCTTGTCTTCTCAACAGCCGACTGAGGGCCTAAATTGTGTCCAGCATGGGGAGAAGTCCTAGAGATGGTGGGGGTAACTGACCCTGTCCCCAGGAGGCTCTATTGAGGAGGACAGAGGTGGGGTGGGGGGAGGGGAGGGGGCATTAGAAAGAGTGAGACTGGTAATGGTCAGCAGTACATCCGAGGAAGGCTTTTTCAGGAAGAGTGAATGATGGCTGCCCGTGGGGCTGGAGGGAGATGGAGGTAGAGGCTTCCTGGTTGGATGGGGATGGGAGAAATGTAACAGGCCTCTCAGGTGGGTAAATAAGGGCTCTCAGCCAGGGAAGCCCTGTATGAATCACGCTGGGAGGGACACAGGAACACACATGAGCCAGGGCAAAGAGCGTGTGGGCAGTGAGGTTGGCAAATAGCAGGGCCTAAAGGGCCCAGGCTTCCTCAGGAGTGTTTTGCTTACATTAGACGTTACCATGAGTCACAAGAGCATGGGAGCACAGCTATGACATGTGTGGTTATTGGCTGTGGAAAACACACACTGAAAGTGCAGGGAGCCCCAGAGGCTTCTCTAGAGTCACGTTGATGGCTACAGTCTGAAGTCGGATTGGAAATGTTATTGCTCCCCCTCTAACAGCGGACAGCTTAGTTAATTTCTCTGAGCTCCTTCCTTGAGCTGAGGAAGAAACAAAAAGGAAGATGGCGCTAGTTCACATACACTGGGCAGTAGTAAAAAGTGTTCGCATGCCAGGATGAGGGGACTTCTCTGAGAACCACCCTCTCTAGTCTCTGCCTGTCTTAGGGTTTCTGTTGCTTGATGAAACACTACGACCACCAAAAGCAACTCAGTCCATCAGTGGAGGAAGTCAAGGCAGGAACTGAAGCCGAGGCCATGGAGGAGTTCTGCTTACTGCTTACTGGCTTTCCTCACTCGTGACTTAATCTACTTGCTTTTGAATTTCATGCAGGAACACCAGCCCAGGGGTAGTGGCACCCACAATGCACTGGGCTCTCCCAGATCAAGCATCACTCAGAAAAATGCCCTATAGTCTGTCTCGCTTACAACCAGATCTTATGGAGGCATTTTCTTAATTGAGTGTCCCTTTTCTGGGCTGGAGAGATGGCTCAGCTGTTAAAAGCTAGGTTCCCAACCCCCAAATATAAGAGAGCCCTTCTTCCCAAATGGCTCTAGCCTGTGTCAAGTTGACATAAAACTAGGCAGCACACTGCATCTTGGATATTTTTTCCAGTCTCCAGAACTCAGAAGCAAATGTCTATTGTTTATGCCAGCTAATATATGGTATTTTGTTATAGTACCCCAAGTTAAAATAGCAAACAACCCCTCCCCGTGCCACAAAAGAACTTTGAAAGACAGCAAGGAAAAAATGTTCTTCATGTATTCAAAGTCGTAGGGATGGAAGACCCTGTCACACTTTGAGAGTGGTGCTGCTTAGGTTACGTTGCTCTACTTACAGGGAAGAGTACTGACCTGAATATGGTAGGGACTTCATCACACTCGGTGTTTGATTAGCAAAGGCCATATATTGAGCATAGCACACAGGGAGGTCCAAGTTGCTTAAGTTCTCATGGACCATGGAAGGCTCATACAATCAGGATAACCCATGAAACCTCCACAAGGGAATCTACTTTAAACACCAAGTTACCACGGTCACTCAGTAGATTTACCAGAATTCTGTTTTTCTGGATCAGGACATGTTGCCGATTCCTTGGTTGAACACAGGGCTCTTGCTGGAGCTGAGCACAGTGAACTGTTCAGGAGGGACCGGCTGAGTCAGTCCACCCATCTGTCTGCGATGTTCTCTCACAGAATGGTGGAGCAAGGGGTCCTGCTTGCTTCTCTTTGTCAGCTTTCTCTCACACTATTGAGCAGACTGCTGAAACCATATAAACCCAAGAAGCACCCAATGTCTTGATCTCTGATGTGGTTGTGTAGTGCTTGGGTTCATTTCCTAGAGTGGGTGTAGTGAGCTCTCTTCACGCCAGACTCCGCAGAGTTCATGGCTGTGCCTGGCACACAGTAGGTGCTCCACCACTGTGGATTGAGGGCATGACTTCATGCTCAAGAAACGGGGGCTGGTGGTAAAGGGTTGGGTATGGTACATGACATGAAAAGCTTCAAAATCAACAGAAAGGCCATATTTCCAACATGGAGGAGCCCTTATCAGTGACAGGTGCAGAAGGTCTGTTAGATAGATTTCTGTCTGTGACAAGATACCTGAGACAATCACCTTAAGGAGAAGGAAGGTTTCCTCTCACTCATGGTTTCAGAGGCCTTGCCACAATGATTGGTTGGCCATATATTGCCTTGGGCCATGTAGACTATCATGACAAGAACTCATGGCAGAGGAAGGAGCTGGGGGGCCCAATGTCCCCTGCAAGGGTGTGGCCCCATGACTGTTAGGTTTTCAGGGAGGGAGAGGTGATCGAGAGAGGTCCAGTATGGATGGTCTTCTTCAAAAACAAAGCTTTGTTAAATGACTTATTAACACTATAGGAGTAAGGTGTGTGTGGTGGGGAGTCCTGCCAAAAGTGGCTTCAGTCACACAGGCAAAGGAAGGAATCTATCCTTAAAGGTTTCTGAGAGAGAAGGGAGGACTAATGTCACAAAGCAGCAGCGTGGTTAATATTTGATCTGTGGTGTGTGACGGAAGCCACAGAGGCACTAGGTAGAAGGCTAGCGTTAGTTCATGTGCCACCATAGTCAGGCTGCTTTGGCCACCTGAGTGTTTGAGAGAACCGTGGGTGGTCTGTCAGCTCTTCCTAGTAGCACCCAGAAAGGAGGGAGATTGCAGGGGGTGTGGTCAGGTCTGGGAGGCAGGAGGAGACTCCGAATAGTGACCAGCTTCAGTCCACGAGGTTCCATGGCTTTCCCATAGGGCCACAGATTGGAGACCATGCCTTCAACACTGGAGGTTTAGGCACTAGCTAAGATCTGTATCTA